>NW_022900949.1:33390602-33395214 GCF_012274545.1 Fukomys damarensis
AAAAAAAAAAAAAAACAGCTTCCTTGGTGTGGTGGTGTGGTGTCCACTCCTGCAAGCAAGCAAGCAGCTAAGGGTCACCAGATGCTTGAGCAAAGCATGTATATATATATACATGAAAGACAGAAATCAAAACAGTAAAAGCAATGGAGGGGAAACAGTACCAGGAGAAGAAAGATCCAGAGAGAGATAAGAGTCAGTGCTGTGCCAGGAAAACTTCTCAGAAAGCAGAGAGAAAACAATTAGATGGAAAAGTACAGAAATCAAATCTAGGAAGCCCAAGATTTGAATAATAGAAACTCTGGCAATAGAGAACAAAAAAAACAACTGGGCATGGTGCCTGTAATCCCAGCACTTGGGAGGCTGAGGCGAAAGGATCGCCACGCATTCCAGACCATCCTGGGCTAATAGTGAGTTCAAAGCCAGCCTGAACTACACAGCGAGACCCTGTCTCAGAGAGACGGCGGTGGGGCTAAGGGGTGGGTTCACCAAAAATGAGCACATGCTGCAAGAAAGAGTACATGCAGGAAAACGGACCAAACACCACAGACAGGAAAGGAAATCCCCGGGAGGATACTGAGAGAGAACCCAGTAATGATGGCTGCCCACCTCCAAAGAGCAACCTGTACAGAGCAGAGCTCGTCAGAAGGATGTGGGAGGAGTGTCTTCAAGCAGACTGAATCTTCATGATTTGAAAAAGGGTTACACATTTGCAGAAGAACAGGGCAAACTAACCAAAAAAAAGGGACTTCAGAGCAAATGGCAATGCAGGAAAAGAAAAGCACGCCATGCAGTTCACCAAGAGGAGAATTTGTAACTGTGATGACAGCCTTGAGCTAACCAGAACTAGGCCTTAACTGTACTGGAAAAATGGGGAGGCAGAAAGTAGGCAGCTGTGGTGGGGACCAGGAGAAAAAGCTAAATCCGCTATTCCTGTAGAGTGAGTCTTCAGTGCCTTGTCTTGGTCTGTTTTCTGTTGCTGTAACAAAGTAACTGAAGCTAGGGACTCATAAAGGAAAGAGGCTTTTGTAGCTCCAGTTTCAGAGGCTGAAAGTCCAAGGTCAAGTGGCCCCATCTGTCTGTCCTCTGTAGGGCCCCGTTGGCCACATCTCACCATGCCAGATGACTTTGAGATGGCAAGGGGAAAGTCACATGACCACACAGGAAGCCTGGAGGTGCAGGAGCCAGGCTGGCTGTTTTAGAGTAGCCTGCTCCCTCTGAGACCACACAGGGCCCTGAGAGCTGCATCCATCTTTTCTGAGGGCAGTGATCTAATTACCCGCCATAGGCCCCACGTCTTAAAGGACCCTCCACCTCCAAGGACCAGAACCACAGCCCTGGAGACCAGTTCACTAGCACACAGATCTTCAGAGGATGCGCCCAAATCAGAGCCACCTTCGCAGTAGTGGTTTTTTTTTTGTGGTGCCAGGGATTGACCTCGAGACCTTGCACTTCTGAGGCAGGTGGCAGAAGCACTGATCTAAATCCCCAGCCCAGTAGCAGTGGTGTTTTTAAAAATGTTATTAGGTCTAGTGGTCAAATGTTATTAGGTCTAGGCTGGAGGAGTAAGAGTAGAAACGGAAGTGGTAAATGGGGGCAACATTTTTAATGAATGAAACTTACAACGTTATTCGACAGTAAGTCATGTGAGTGGATAACTGATGAAAAATATGCTTAAAACCCACATGTATGGTCTCTATCAGTGATGGCAGCCCTTTTAGAACTTTCAATGATACAAACATCCCATTGTAGAACTCGTGCCATAGGTTCGCCACCACTAGTCTATATGATAGAGGAATAGTAAGGAGAGGATTAAGGAAAATATTAGCGGGTGAGTATTGGGTGTCAAACCCCCGTGGGTCTCCCATCTGTGCAATGTCTCAGGAGGGACACTGGCTACCATCTCTCTGGACTGTCCCTCCCAGCATCTTCCTGTTGCAGACATTGTGAGCAATGTGTTATCTTCCTCCAGGCAAAGGCCAAGCCTGGGACATGCCAGGAGTTCTGTTCTCCCCTGCCAGCACCAGCTCAGGAAGCCAGCACTGGGCTGCAAGAAGGTCAGGGCTCATAGTACCAAGTCTTCTGAAGTTCTTACAAAATGTGGAAGAAAGGGCATTTCCCAACTTGTTCTGTGAAGCCAGTGTCATCCTGATACCAAAAACCAGAGAAGGATGTTGCAAAAACAAAACAATTGGTCAATATCCTTTCTGAATATAAATATGAGAGTCTTCTTTTGAGATCAACAATGCAACACATGTTAGATCAATTTAAAATATATGCATACAGGGGATGCGGATTGAGCTCAGTGGCACTGCACCTGCCTAGCAAATGCAAGGTCTTGAGTTCGGTTCCTGGCACCAATAAAATAAAATAAAATTTATGCACACAAGATGGCTGTTTATAGTTTGTTATAAACGAAAGGATACATAGCCTTTCATGTCTGTGGGTTCTTATTGTGTTTTATCAGTCCATGTTTGCAGTACATAATGATCACATTCTACACGGCACTGTGTAGAGGTGGTGCATGTACATCTTAATTTCTTTTTCACCCCTTTCCTCCCTCTTTCCTTCCTCCTTCCATCTCTTGATCCCTTTCCCATTTGAGAAAGAGCTATCGCTCTACACTCTATTATCTCTTTTATTTTGCTCTTTATACTTTGACTCTCTCATATAAGAGAAACTGTGCAATATTTAAGCTTGTGTTTCTCATTTATTTCACTAAAAGTATGGTCTCAAGGTTCATCCGCTTTCCTACAGATGATTCAAATTTATCCTCCTTTATGACGGAGTAGTACTCTACTGTGTGTAAATACCACATGTTCGTTGTCCATTCATCTGTTGATGGACATATAGGCCACGTCCAAGATTTAGCTGTCATAAATTGAGCGGCTATAAGCATGAGTGTGCATGGATCACTGTAATACGATGTCTTTAACTCCTTTGGAGAGATACCTAGCAGGAGGATATCTGGGTCAAATGGAATTTCTAGTTTTAGTTTTTTGAGGAGTTTCCATACTGCTTTCCACAGTGGTTATACTAGTTTACACTCCCACAAACAGTGTTAAAAGTTTCCTTTCCCCCCCACAGCCTCACTAGCATTTGTTACTGTTTGTTTTCTTGAGGATGGCCATTCTCTCTGAGGGAGGATGGAATCTCCTTGTTTTCTAAATCTGTATTCTCTAATTACCAGCAGTGTTGAGTCTTTCTTCATGTATTTATTGGCCATCTGTACTTCTTCTGTGAAATTTCTGTTCATTTCACTTGGCCATTTTTTGATTGGATCTTTTATTTAGGGGGAGGTCTGATTTCTTGAGTTCTTTATATGTTCCAGATATTAGTCCTCTGTCTGAGGAATAGCTGGAAACTATTTTTTCCCATTCTGTTGGTTGTCCCTTCATTCTGTATATGTGCTGCTGAAGCAAGCACTGTCCCTTCATTCTGTTAGGTGTTTCTTATGCTCTGCAGACTTTTTAATTTGAAATTATCACATTGTTAATTCTTGGCCTTATTTCCTATGCAACCGGGTTTCTGTAAAGAAAGTCCTTGCCCATGCCTATGTCTTCAAGGTTGTTATCTATTTTATATCCCAGCTGATTAAATGTTTCTGTTTTAACATTTAGCTCTTTGATCCATTTTGATTTTATTTTAACACCTACTCAGAGATACGGGTCTTGATTCAGTCTTCTGCATGTGGATAGCCACTTTTCCCAGCACCATTTTTAAGAGGCCGTCTTTCCTCCAGGGTATGTTTTTGGGCCCTTTGTCAAAGATCAGATGGCTGAATGTGCCTGTATCCTCTATTCTGTTCTACTGATCCACATGCCTATTTGGGCCCAGTACCATGTTGTTTTTATTACTGTAGCTTTGTGATATAATTTCAATCTGGGATTGTGATACTTCCTGTTATGCTCTTGTTACCCAGGATTGTTTAGCTATTCTGGGTCTCTTCTGGTTCCATATAATTTTACGATTGCTTTCTCCAGTTCTGTGAAGAATGCTGTTGGTATTTTCATTGAGATTTTGAAAGTTTGACTTATGTGGGTTCTGCCTATCCAGGAACAGACAGTATTTTCCCATTTTCTGATGTTCTCTTTGATCTCCCTTTTCAGGGTACTCTAGTTGTCTTTGTAGAGGTCTTTTGCTTTCTTGGCTAGGTTATTTCCTAAGTATTTGATTTTTTTTTGGTGAGGGGTCTATTGTGAATGGTATGTTTTTCCTAATTTAATCTTGAACAAAATACTAACAAACTGAATCCTGCAACATACAAAAAGAATACTATATCATGACTGAACAGGATTTATCTCAGAAATGCAAGGTTGGCTCGCCATCTGAAAATTGATTGATGTAATCTACCAATCAATAGGATAAAAGCCGAAAAGAATATGAGCATCTTAACAGATGCAAAAAATGATTTGACAAAATTCAACACTCATTCATTACATGCTCAGCATATTAGAAATAGAAGGTAAAGTTCTCAAACTTAGAAGGTTTGAGATCTATAAAAAAAATCTACAGCTTGGCTGGTTATTTAGCTTAGTGGTTCCACTGCCTGCTTTGCAAGTGCAAGGACCCGAGTTCGATCTCCAGTACCAAAAAAAAACAAAAAAAAAAAAAA
>NW_022900949.1:33395750-33401860 GCF_012274545.1 Fukomys damarensis
CAAAAAAAAAACAAAAAAAAAAAAAAAAAAACAAAAAATCAACAGCTAGCATCATGCTTAGAGGTAAAAGAATGAAAGTTTTCCCCTAAAACCAGAAACTCTTGCCACTTCTATTCAGAATTGTGCTGGAGGCCGGGGATTTAGCTCAGTGGTTCTGCTGCCTGCCTTGCAAGCACAAGGTCTCAGTTCAATCCCCAGTAAAAACAACAACAACAAAAAAAAAACAGAATTGTGCTGGAAGTTCTAATTAGGGGAAAGAGAGAAGAAAAAGAAAAGACAAGGCATCCAGAATGGAAAGTAATAAAAAAAAAATTACATGTGACAGAATCTGGGGTTTTTTGTGGAGGCAGTGGTGTTTGTTTTGTTTTTTCCTGGGGATTGAACTCAGGGCCTTCACACTGAGCTACATTCCCAGTCCTTTTCATATTTTATTTTGATACAGGATTTTTCTCTGTGGTCTGAGCTCTAACTTGCAATCCTTCTCACTCAGCCTGCCAAAGTGCTGGGATTACAGGTGTTTGCCACTGTGCCTGATTGACAGAATGTTGTGTTTATAAAATCCTAAAACATTACAAAAAAAAAAGCTATTAGAGCCAATAAATAGTTCAGCAAGGTTGTAAAACATAAGACCAATATACCAAAAAAAATTGTTTTATACCCTTGCAATGAACAATAAAAAAAAACGAAATTAAGCAACCATTCCATTTACAATAGCATCAAAAAGAATCAAATACTTAGGAATAAATTTTCTTCTCAAAAACTTTCAGGCCTTGTACACTGAAAACTGCAGAACATTGCTAAAAGAAATTGTAAACTTAAATAAATAGTAAGACGTTGTATATATAATTGATAATATTAAAATTTAAATGGAAATGCAAGAGATCTGGCATAACTAAAGACAATCTTGTAAAAGAACAAAATTAGAAGATTCACACTTCCTAATATCTAAATTCAAAGCTATAATAATCAAGACTGTGTGTTACTAGCATAGACTATACATGGATTGGTGGAATAAACTTGAGAGTCCAAAAATAATCCCTTCCATTTACAGCCAACTGATTGTAACAAAGCTTCCAAGACAATCTCATGAAGAAAGGATCCTTCTGTCAGCAAATGGCACGGGAATGCTTGGATATTCCCATGTAAAAAAATTAAGTTGTATCGTTACCTCAAACCATGCACAAAAATGAACTCAAAATAGATCCAAAACCTAATCATAAAAGCTAAAATTATAAAAGTCTTAGAAGAAAATATAGGCACAAACTTTTGTGATCTTGACTTGGACAGTAGTAGTTTCTTAGATACAGCTAAAGCATATACACAAAAATGGAGATAAATTATGCCTCAAAATTTAAGACTTCTGTGTTTCAAAAGACAGCATCAAAACATGGAAGGACAACCAACAGGATGAGAAAAAATATTTGCAAATCCTGTATCTGATAAGAGATTTGTATCTATACTATATTTTTAAATCTTACAAATCAATAATAAAAAGGTAATCCATTTTTTAATTAGCAAAAGACTTCAACAGACATTTGTGCTTAGCACTGTTGGCCATTAAGGAAATGCAATCAAAACCATGAGATGACACTTTGTACCTCCCAGGACAACTATAATTAAAAAGCTAGATAATAACAAATGTTAGCCAGGCATGGTGGCACAGACCTGTAATCCCAGCACTTGGGAGGCTGAGGCAAGAGGATGGATGTGAGTTCAAGACCAGCCTGGGCTACACAGTGAGTTCCAGGTCAGTCTCAACTACATAGTAAGAATCTGTCTCAAAAAATAATAATAACAAATGTCAACAAGGATTGGAGCAGTTGGAAACCCTATATGCTCCTGGGGAAAACAGAAAATATACAGCTGTTATGAATATCAGTCTGGCATTTCTTCAGAGGTTTAAACCTAGAGTCTCCATGTACCCAGCAATTCCACTCCTACTCAGGAGAATTCTAAATATATGTCCACACAGAAGTTTATACATGAATGTTCATAGGAGCAGTGTCTGTAACAACCAAAAAATGGAACAGCTCCAGTGTTTATCAACAGAATGGATAAATAAAATATGCTCTATTTATGTGGTGAAATGTTATTTGGCAATAAAATGGAATGAAGTTGTAATACACACTATGACATGAGTGAACCCTAAAGACATTAGTCTAAGTGAAAGATGATAGCCACAAAAGACCACACTTATATGTATGACCCCATTTATATGAAATGTCCAGGAAAGGCAAATGCAAAAACAGGAAGTGGTTTTGTGGTTGTCAGGGACCAGGGGGAGGGTGAATGGAAAGTAACTGGCAATAGGTTTACACTGGGAGATGTTCTAAAATTTCATGGTGGTGGCGGTTGTACAACGCTGTGAATGTGCTCTGAAAACCACTGAATTATACACTTTAAAAATGAACTTTATAATGTATGGATTATATGTCAATAATGCTATTTTTAAGAGGAAAGAGTCAGCTCTTCTCTTTTTCTCCCCCCTCTAGTAGTCAATTTTGGGGTCTGAGCTTCCTGTAGGGAGAGAGCTTAGAAGTGGGTCTCTGAGTGGAAAAGGCAGAGATGGCTCATTCCAGAGGCAGGGTAGGTTTTTTGAGACAGACAGAAGACAGCGGTGGCAAATGACACCTAGTGGCAGGAACCTATTGCCTGCTGTGAGAATATCCAAGAGATGGCAGTATCGTGGGCTTTGGGAATTAGCAAAAGATCTCTGAATTAGCAAAAGATCTCCACCTGCCTTGCAAGCGCAACGCCCTGAGCTCAATCCCCGGGACCAAAAAAAAAAAAAAAGATTTCTATGAACTGAATACCAAAGTCCACTCCCATGTTCTCTAACATGGAAGCACCCCAGGATTCTTGTGCAGAAAAGGGGCTGCTCCCAAGGACACAGCCAGCACCCGGCTCAGGCTCTGAGACTCAGCTGCATGTTCCTCCCAGGCTCTGGGTACAGAGTTCTCTCTCTCTCTCTCTGTCTCTCTCTCTCCCTCTCCCTCTCTCTCTCTCTCTCCCCTGGTATTGATAGTGTTAGACGCTGTTGCAGGTGCTGTGTGAGTATTCACTTGACTGCCTCATCAGTCTTCAAGCTACACACTCACACTATCATCACTATCATCGCCCTTACTTTAGCGGGGCAGACACTGAAGACCCCTGAAGAGCTCACTCAGAGGGTAAATGTTGAATTTGGGATTCAAACCTAGATATGGAGTCTGGCCCCAAACTCTCTACTTTTAACCAGTAGGTTAAACTGTCTCTCCACAATAGATGAATTGAATCATAATATAGTGAATGTTACCAAGAGTCCCGGCCGGCCGTGGGTCTCCGTCTCCTACCAGGCAGTAACAATGTACACGAGAGAACAAAAGACGCAGACTGAGAGAGAGCTGGGTCTTGGGCTGGTCTAAACCGCTCTAGCTGCAGAGACAAGAGGCACCAAGGCCATCCAGTGCTTACTCATTACGAGCATGGAAGGAGGGGAGTGGGGTAGGCCTTGGGACATCTGGGGATAGTGAATATCGCAGGCAGGACTGTAAAAGGCAGGCACTAGCCTGTCTTTGCTGAAGAGAACAGATGGGTAATTGAGAGGAGAGAATTTAGCTGGAGTCAAGCTGACCTTGCCTGGAAGTTACCTGAACCCCTAACATAATAGAGCCAAATGACGGAGGGGCAA
This sequence comes from Fukomys damarensis, assembly GCF_012274545.1. Lineage (NCBI taxonomy): Eukaryota > Metazoa > Chordata > Mammalia > Rodentia > Bathyergidae > Fukomys > Fukomys damarensis. Next base: position 33,399,421 of record NW_022900949.1, read on the forward strand.
GAAGCTTGTGCCACTTATAGCCTGGTAATACTGGGCAGAGGTGTCTGCTACAGTATTTGGGTATGGAGCCTGGTCGTTGGTATCTTTTAAGAAGTCTTCAGACTCTTCTAACCTGCAGTCAGGGTTGAGAGCCACCACGCTGGCTGCTGCCTGAAGGTTCATCCTTCAGCACACTTGTATTGCGTCCCTGCCAGGTAAAAAGTCTATGTTGGGTCCAAAGATGCAGGTATAAGTACATCCATCTGCAGCCCTGAGGAGCTCGCTGAGGGTGAAACAAGAAAGTTGCTGCATTATTGGGATAATGGACTCTGCCAGCTGCTTAGAATTAGCTATGCTCCCTAGAGAAATAGCCAACACCAGGTTTGGAACACAGAAACTGCAAGGTGTGTAGGAAATATTCATGTTCCAGAGAGCAAGTAAGCTGTCCGAGACAAAGGAGCCATGTTAAAAAAAAAAAAAACAAAAAAAAACAGAACCTAAAAGGACAGTCTCCAACAAAACTTAGAATAATTTGAACGTCAAAAATCACAGTTGACCTTAACTGATGGAAATCAATAACGAGCCAGCTGATAAATGTGTAAGAAATGGTAGAAGGATAGATAAGATCATCGTGTTGTGACCCCTAATAACTAGCTCAAGGACAAATCATAAAAGAATGCTAGAAACACTCGTTGAAAGCTCCTGAAAAACACACTATTAGCATGGCACCAAAATGTTACCAAACAAGTCATGTAATAACTTCAACAATGGAGAAGTTCGATAGTCACCTCATTAATCAAAATAATCCTCACTAGAGAGGATTTACACTCACTTTACAGCATTTGCTTCCTGTGTGATACAGAGGGAGTCTTCTTCCCACCACCACCAGCAAAATGCTTAACTATATGTAGTCAAACTTCCACGTTTTAGCTCAGTAAGAAAGAGTAACACGGTAAATGACCCTCGAGCAAATATAAAATTTTAAATGTGGGACATTCTACAAGAAAACTGTTCTAGAGTCTTAAATTAATGTCAGTGAAAGGAGACCAAAAAGATAAAAAAGCCAAATAGAATGGTTGAACTCTTTTTGGATCCTGGTTTGAAAATCACAGCCATATGGGGCATTTTAGAGATGACTGGGGAAATTAGAAGATAGGTTATTATGTATTGTTATACAACGAATGTAACTTTCCTTCAGTGTGGTAATTGCCTTAGTTACTTTCTCATCACTGACACACAATATCCGGCACCCACACCTTAAAGGAGGAGAGATTTCTGTTGTTCGTGGTCCTCAGTCCATGGTTGGTAGGTTCCAAAGCAGAAACAGAATGGTAAATGAAAAGCTGCCCCGTCATAGTGGGTGGGAGAGGAGCGAGAGAGAAGGACCCTTCCACGTCACACCTCAGTGAGCAGCCTCACCCAGGCCCCGCCTCCTACATCAAGTGAGTTAGACCGAGCCACTGATGATGCTGCACCCTCATCGTGTGGCCCCCTTCCAGACACATGAGGCTTTGGGGGGACACCCAGATCTAAACCGTCACAACAATAGTTTTGTTCTGTAAAGGCATCTCTTTCCTCTCCGAAGAGGCCTGGGAAGTATCTGGGAATGAAGTGGCCTGTCTGCAACTAATTTCTTTCAGAAAAACAAAGTGTATGTGTGTGCTGTGTATATGTGGGGTGAGGGGTGCAGCAAACACGCACACAAGGTGTTAACTGTTACTGAATCTAGGTGACAGCGTACCAGTATTCCTTGTAGGACATGTTCTACAGTAACCTGCCTTTCACCGGGTTACTGCTGCTTCTCAGCCCTTTGGGTCTCTGACAGGTTACCGCTGTGGGCCACAAGGGCTCATCCCGTTGAAGACTGGGCGACAGTGTAGCACAGGCTTCAGAGGTGTTCCTCCCACACAATGAAGGACCTGAGGCATTCTCTCTCAGAACGACTTCCTGGTACTTCCGGTTTGCCCCCAACGGGGCTGAGAGAAACTCCTCAGACATCATCAGTGAGTTCTGGGACATTGACCTCAGAGGAGACCCAGCTGGTCTCTGAGGGATCAGGTGACGCTGTTGACAATCTTTTCTACCTCATCCTAACCACCCACTTTTCAACAGAAGTCTATTATGCTGAGTTAAAATAACACATGGCCCCAGGAACAGCACAGGGGTCAGCCAAGATGCCACGGGCAGTCACCTTAGCTTGTGGTCACAGTGTCACCTTGCACCCTGGCCTCACCCTGCCAGCACTGGGTTGCTTCTTTTCCTGAGGATACCTCAGAGAGTAGGAACTCGGTCTGGGGCTCAGCCTGAGCTGACAGGAAGATCTGTAAGTCCCTGTACTTTTACATGTTGTATAAGATTTTGCAAATGTAAAAGGCGTACAGTGGGGGCCGGGGATTTAGCTCAGCAGTTCGGTGGCCTGCCTTGCAAGCGCAAGAACCCGAGTTCAATCCCCAGTACCAAA
>NW_022900949.1:33401953-33442279 GCF_012274545.1 Fukomys damarensis
CAGTGATTTATCAGCGCGAGAGAATTTTCTCTCTGATTTGTAACAAGCTGGATTTTGAGTGGCAGCAAAGCCTGGCACTGCTTTCTGCAGTTCAAAAAATTGTCATCCCAGAGGCCACAAGAGAACGGAATGTAGAAGAACTCTACTCTTATGTAAACTTATTTGAAATAATTTCCAACTTACCAAAACATTGTGAAAGAAGAAACAGTGCAGCGGCTACCCAACTCCACCTCTGATTAACATCTCGCCTCATTCTCACTGTGACCACCTGCTCAGGCACCCATCCCGCAGGCCGAGTGCACACTCACAGCTGCACACCACACCATCTTGCTCTGACCACACTCAGGACAGGGGCTGACACAGGGCCCTTAACACCCAACTACCCCATGTGTTCAATCAGAATGTCCTGCTATGTAACCACAGATTGCTAACGATTCTAGAAATTTCAGCATTGATTCCACAGTTATTCTACTCTGAGTATTCTCATTTTTGTCCACTGACCTGCTAATGTCCTTTACCCAGCATTTTTTTTCTGCATTCCTGTGTGGGATCAGGTACTGCACTCTGTTGATGTGTCTTGTCGGTTTCCTTAAATCAGGAACATTTTCACACACATTTTTTTTTTTGCCTTTTAATAATGCTGACATGTTAAAGTAATACGATTGTCTCCTTTTTCAAGTAAAATACCGCCCCCATGGAGCTGACCTGAGGTTTCCTTGCGATTCAATTCAGAACATGTGTACCTGTCTACCACTGTGTCAGAACTACACATGTCCTTCCCTCGCCTCATGCCTGAGCAAATTGTTTGTTTCTTGAGATAAGGTCTCTCTATGTAGCTCAGGTTGGCCTCAGACTCGAAGTGACTCAGCTCTGAGTGCTGGGATTACAGCTATGCACCACCACACTCGGCTGCAGCAACAATTCTAATTACCCATCGAGATATTACCTAGTCTCTGTATGATTATTTTTCTCCTGTAACTATGAATAAGGCAAGGTGTGGGGAGATCCCTTGAAAACCACCCATTTTACTTTTCCACTTAAATCTCCCCAGAACTTCTTCCCCTTTAGGTGGCAGACAGCCAGTCCGAGTGCACTGAGAACCCTGAACAGCAAAGGGCCACAGGCCGACTGGAAGGGGGAGTCACCAAACCAGAGGGAGCGCTGTGTTTAGTGTCCTTGCTGTCCCCTGGCCTGGACTCCAAGACAGCCCGAAACTTGGTTCTTCCGACCGAGTAAGGCAGAAAGAGCACAATGGAAGCCCTCATTCCTGCCCAGAGGAGTGAGAACAGGGACCTTGGGAGGGATTTTTTTCCTTTTTCTTTTTTCTCTTTTTCCATTTTCTACCCAATTCCCACTCCCGGCCCCCAGGCAATCCCAGGCAGCCTCAGCAGCAGGGACCAGGCTGGTACCTTTCCTCTGACCAGGAGCTTTTTGGTCTCACCATGGGGAAGGGAATGGGGTGAGGAAAAGAGAAGAAAATGTATAAACAAATTTGTTTTAAAGGCTAATTTTAAAAAAGGATTCTTTACTGTCTTAACTCTTCTACCTGACTCATTATAAAATGCATTCTTTCTTTCCTTTTTTTCCTTCCTGAGTGAGGGCTCCCTATACAGCCCAGGCTGGCCTTGAACTCACAGATGCCAAGGAGCTCTGGGCATGCACCGCCGCACCCAGCCACGATCTGTATGTCTTAAAAACAGAGCAAAAATACTTAGGAGGTGTCTGTGTACAGTCCAGTACACAGAATGCCCATTATCCCTTGATAAAAAGCAATTTTACACATCCTTTCCTTCAATTCCATAGAAAATGTGAACCGTTAGCTAATTAATGGGTGGCCAAGGAAGGGACACTGCTACGCAGCCTTTGAGCACTGTGCTGAGGCCTCTGGGGCCGAGGGGCCTGCACCCCCCACACACAGACCCCAGCTTCCCATGCTACTTGCCCACTCGAATGGACCCGGTTTCCTCTGGTGGCCAAGGCCACCACCTGCTGGTTGCGCCTCTGTGTGACACTCACGACCCTCCTCTCCTGGAGCAGCAGTGCACAAAGCATTCCACACAGTCAGGGTGGTGGCTCACACCTGGAACACCAGCTCCTGAGAAACTGAGACAGCAGCAGGCTCACAAGTTCAAGGCCAGCCTAGGCTACTTCAGTGTGACCCTGTCTCACAATAAAGAGATAAAAACAAAAAGGCTGGGTGGTAGCTCAGTGGGACAGCACTTACATAGCACCCACAAGCCCCTGGGTTCCATCCCCAGCAAAGTGAAAAAAAATTTGTTTAATAAGATAGGAATTAGAATCAGGAAAATGGGGACAGAGGGAAAAATAAAAATAGAAAAACAGATGAGAAGAGGCACAGTTCGGGCTGGCTGCTGATGGCCCCAAAGCTTCCATATCTGACCTCACTGAGGCCGGCACCAAAGGAATGAGCCCTGTTATGTGTCCGCAGCGTCCTCCAGGTAAGAAGCCACTGCACATGTTCTGAACCTCCGAGAAATTCCTCCCCACAGCATCGTCCTGGCCGGGGGAAACGTCCTGCCACAGGTAGAGCAACAAGGTAGCTTTCCACCCAAGCGAGTCAGCGGGAAACCATCTGAGGGAGCCCTGAAACATCCTGTTTCCCGTTTTTCAGTGTTCTGACCAATTCAGGAGTGAAATGTAGATAAAAGCAGTGCTTCACCAGCGTTTCCACTGCAGCGCCCCCCAACAGCAGAGAACACCCCGGAAAGAGCACAGAGGACAGGTCCAGGCACGCTGCCACTCACCCAGAATTTCTCTGGCATCTCATTATTTACCTTGAAAACTCACAAGAGTTTTTCCTGCATAACAGATCTTCGCAGGAAATGAGGTTCTCAGTTGCTCGCTGGTGGGGGCGGGGAGTTAGCGCGCAGAGCCCCTGACGCCTTCAGGGATTACGATGCTGCTGCCTCTAGCGTGGAAAATTAACTGAACTGAGAAGAGCTGACACGGAGCTCGGCCTCCTGCCTCTTCTCCTGGTTAATATGATAATGTCCCGAACTCGGGCGGCAGAAGTAGGTCAAGTCAAAGGCCAGCCACCTGCTTTATGAGCTCTGCGAGGGAGAAGGCTCAGCACAGTGCCGAGAGTGACCCCCAGAGGAGAGAGGAGATAAACCTGTGCTCCGTCTGAGAGGCTCAGACAGGGTCCATCCTCTAGTGTCCTCCGGGTCAGCGTCCAGGGCTCTCGGCTCTCTCCTTCACTTCCTGTCAGTCCATGTAAATAAAACAACAGACGCCTAGGAAAGAGGTGAGATGCACTCCCAGGAAGCACTCCAGTGAGCAGTGGAAATGCAGGGATGTAGAAAAGCCCACTGGCTCCGCAGCAGGGACGGTCCAGCCTGTGTTCATTTGAATAAAAACACTGGAAGCCTTCATCTGCTAAAATGAAACAAAAACAAAGCCCAGCCTTGGCAAAGCTAAAAAGCACAGTTCAAGGATATCTTGGAAAATGAGACAGAGAAGATTACTTCACCTCCAAAGCAGTCCCTGATTGCAGAGGCTGGCAGCAGCCAGGCCCAGTGGCAGTGTGGAGGGGCAGTGGCGGTACTGTGGCCTGTCCAGTGATCCCCCCGCAAGCCCCCGTTTGTCCACCAGACAAATCACTTTCTGTTGTTGCTTCCAAGAACCCTAATACAATAAGCACCACTCCTTTTGCACTCAACAACACAACTTTGAACTACGGAAAGCAGAAACTATTAGAAATAACTAATGTCATGGTGGCGCATGCCTGTAATCTCAGCACTCGGGAGGCTGAGGCAGAAGGATCTCAGCAAGTTCAAGGCCAGCCTGGGCTACATCGTGAGTTCAAAGTCACCTCAAACTACATAGCAAGACCCTGTCTTGAGTGAGATAAATGTGCAAGTCCATGAAAGCACATGGGCACTACTCTCATAAATTACCTGCACAGATAGATTTGTTCAACTAAAGCAAAAGGAGACTTAAAGCTGAGCTGCCAGTCACCATGTGTGTTGATTTTCATTTAAGCTAATTAAAATTGAAACAAAAATCTGTTTCTCAGGGCCCGGGATGTAGCTCAGTGATACAGTGCCTGCCTAGTAAGTGCAAGGTCCTAAATTCAGTTCCTGGTACAAAAACAAACCTATTTCTCAGTCTCATGGCCATATTTCAAAGCACTCAATACGACATGTGGCCAGTGGGTTTCCATATTGGACAGCGGAGAGGACAGAACAGGTCCTATCCTGGAAAGTTCCCTCCAACACCACTGGTGTGACAGTCCCGTGGGATAATTACTACATTTAATTTCATCGAAATAGAGAACCCTATACCAAGCAAACAAAAATACACCTTTGTTTTAAACACTTCCAGAGTCACTGGGCGTGGTAGCACACACCTGTAATCCCAGCACTCGTGGGCTGAGATAGAAGGATCACCATGAGTTCAAGGCCAGCCTGGACTACTTAATGAAAAACTGTCTCAGAAAGCAACCCTCCCCCCTCAAAAAAAAAAAAAAAACACTTCTAGAACACATACATTAACCAACAATAAATGAGGCCAAAAGAAAATCTAAGTATATTTTCCAAAGAAGAAATTTTAGAAACTGCATACCCTATCTACAATGCAATTAAATTATAATTTTGCAATGAAAGAAGAGTCAAAGACATGTATATTCACACTTGTATACACATTTGGTTGGAAATTTTAAAACATCATTTTAAATAAGTCTTGGGTGAAAGCAGAACTCAAGCCTGAAGTTACAAACTATGAAGAAGGCCAAACCACATTAGGAATCTTCTACAAAGCAGTACGGTACTCAGAAGGAAATTTAAAGGCTTTAGTGCATGTATGAGAAGACATTACAAAATTAAAATAAATGAACCCCATACCCATTTCAAGAAGACAGGAAAAAAGGAATTCCAAATAGAGCAAAGGAAATTCTCAGATATGCCTTTCAGCTGGGTTCAAATTACTCTATCCAGCACTATTCCAAATTTTTGGTTTGAGGTAAGAGGCCTGACCTAATTTCCAGTTTTAGCACTGATAGTATAACCATTAGAATTTTCTAAATAAGTTACACGGAAAGACATAAAGCAATTCCCAAGTCCCCAAATTGAGAAATATATCAAGCTTCTCATTAGAATGACTGTTAAACGATTAGCCCTTCCCAATTCGGTTTACAAATTTAACATATAAGTCCAAACAAAACCATATTCTGTTGTGGGATCTTATCTGTTTCTACTACTGGAGGCTGAACCCCCAGGGCCTGCATAATGAACTACATCCCCAGCCCTTTTTAAAAATTTTGACACTTGGGTCTTGATTAGTTGCCCCGGTTGGGGTCCAGTTCGAGATCCCCCTGCCTTAGCCTCCCAGAGTGCTGGCATTACAGACTTGAGCCACCATGCCTGGCTTGAACAAACTTTTGAGTGTGAGCAGTAATGTGCCCTTTCTCAACTTCTTAAATGTTGGGAACACTTGTATTTCCCCTATAGCATCTTTATGCCTTTGTTCCTTAGCTCTTGGTGCTTGGTGCCTTGTAGAAGACTGGGTTCAACTCAATGCTGCGGCCTCTAAACTTGATACCCAACAACATTTTGTCTCCCTACTCTGCTGTATCTCAGATCGCCACGAGGTTATCTCCAAAGAAATCCTGGAGCTGGACCCTTGGGAAAACCAGTGGAATGTGGTTGCCGTCAACGTCCTCATGCACGACAGCTATGACATCTGCCTGGTGGCCAGGATGAACCCCCGAGACCTCATGCCCCCGCCCCTGGACCTGGTGGAGGGTGGCAAGGACCACTGAGCCGAGCAGCTGCAGGCCTCGGGAGTGCAGCGACCCCACCTCTGCTGTCACTGTCCCGGGACACGGCTGCCACTGTTGTGCATGTGCGTTGCATGTGTGGTGGGCCCGGGAGAGCACTGTGCTGTGCTGCGAGGCAGTATGCAGGGGTCCCCTTGGACAGGACATTAGGAGGCCGGAGATGGTGGCACCCAGGGAGGAGCATGGGGTGGGGCCACAGAGTACAGGGACGGAAGGATCTCACTCTCCTGGGGACTCAGAACAGAGGGTGTCATCCTCAGAGGCCCCAAGAGGGGAAGCCATGCACGTGTGTGATACCCCAGCCCCCCGGGCCACACTGCCTGGGCACAGGGTGTGCTACTGAGACCAGAAAAAAATAGTTGTAGGGCCGAGCGTGGTAGTGCACGCCTGTAATCCCAGCACTCGGGAGGCTGAGGCAGGAGGATCGCTGTGAGTTCAAGACCAGCCTGGGCTACATAGTGAGTTCCAGGTCAGTCTCAACTACATAGTGAGACCCTGTCTCAAAAACCAAAACAAAACAAATCAATTTAGATGGAAATCATGCCCACCACACATGCAATACACATTCACAACAGTGGCAGCCATGTCCCTGGACAGGCAGAAGGGGAGAGGCAGCCACACCCCAGCTCCCCTCTGGGCCCAGCCTCTGAATCCGGCCCCATGTCACAGGTTGAGCACAGCAAAAGTCTGTCACCGAGTGTCGTTTAGAGGTGATGTTGAAACGCCACAGGGGGATCCCTCTACCTTACTCCACCCATCCTTTCCAAAGCACAGGTGCCATATGGGTGGCTGTTCTAGTTCTGGAGGCCCGGCGTAGGCGGTTCCCAAAGTCCCCAGTGCAGTACCTGGCACGGAGATGGATCTGGCGGCCAGAACAGGACAGTGTTTTTGGAAGCCACGGGGCTTGGTCTCACACCTAAGAGGCTGAGTTAGGATGAGCTGCTCTGCTCCCTCCTGGAGGCCGCACTCTGCCACTGCCTATGGGCAGCTTTGGCCAAGGACAGTCCCCAAGGGCCTCTGCCTCCCCACAGACGATGTGAGCCTGTGGAGCTGCCCGTTCCCAGCCGAGGGCCCTGGCCTGTGTCTCTTGGCATATCTGAGTGCACTGGGTTCAAGACCCTGGTTCCCACTCTGCTACTTAGTCAGCTATGCAACCCCTGCTGGGCAAGATGACCCTTCCCAAGTCTGACATCCCAGGCAGAAGGGAAGGAAAGTGCTCGGTCCTCCGAAGGCTGGTGTGGAGTAATGAGAAAATGCCCCTTAGGTGCTAAAACAATAAACACGCTTGTGGCTGACGCTGCTGTTATCACTGTCTCACTGTCATCTGAGTTTCCCAAAACAAAGTGCCCTGAACCAGACCCAGGGCTCTGGGAACACTTGGATTTCAGGGTCAGACGAGCAGGGTTAGCTCCTCAGCACGGCCTCTCTGGGGGCTAAGAAGAAATGTTTCCTCGGAGTTGCTGCGGCCCTGATGCCCAAAGTGGATATCCCAGGGGCCCTGAGGATCACAGGTGAGCCCATCCGTCACCCACTGTGAGGCTGCCCGGGCCCTGTCACTGTCCCCTGTGAGGTCTCTCTGCAATGTCAGAACAGACCTTATGCCCGGAGCCAGGGCAGCCGGCGTCCTGAGCCCAGGAGGACAGGCAGGCGCCCAGAGGCGGGGCTCCCAGACCTGTTCCTAAGGAGCAGCTGCCCAGATTTCATTTTTCTTTCTGACCTTAATTTTCTTTAATTCAACCTAACAGACTGCTTCTTGTTCCCGTGGTTATTATGAGCTTGGGTGCTTCTTGTCAACCCTCATATTTATAATCAAACACCTGCCTTCTCCCTCGGGCAGATTGGGGCCCCTTCCCTCTGGCCGCCCTCGCTGTGTCTGAGGCTCCATCCTGGACCGGCTGCTTCCTGTCCCTAAGATACCAGGAACAGAACAGGGAAGGAGTCGGGCTGGGAGCCCATGAACACCGAGGTACCACCGTCCGTGGCTCAGTGGGTGTTCTGGGCGCGACTCTGTTTTCAGATTGACTTTCTAACAAGCCAATGCTTTAGATCCAAACTTACAAAACTTTACTTACAAAAAGATGGCACGCATGTTGGTTTTCATACTGCAGCTCGACGTGAGTTTCATCTGAGATGGGTTCCTGCACCTTAGGAAGCTGAGCAGCCCTGGCCAGAGGGGACAGCAGCGGGAGACAGAGGCAGGCCCGTGAGGTGGGATGGGGCACAGGAAGATGTCGCATCGGTGACTCTCAGTGACTCCGGAGGCTGAGGCAAGAGGATTGCAAGTTCCAACCCAGCGTGGGCAATCCAGTGATTTCACAAGACCCTGTCCCAAAATGAAAGACAAAGAAAAGTCTGGGGTGCAGCTCAGTGTGAGGTCAATCCTCGGTACACAGGGAAGAGGAGGGAAAGGGGAAAAGAGGGAGAAGGAGAGAAGAGAAGGGAGGGAAGGAAAGAAATGAGGAGGGAGGGAGGGAGAGAAACAAGCCCAGTGTGGTTGTGCAACTGTAATTCCAAATATTGGGGAGGATGAGGCAGGAGGATCACAAGTTCAAGACCAGCCTGAGCAACTTAGTGAGATCCTGTCCCAAAGTAGAGAGGGTTGTGGGTGCAGCATTTGCAAGGCCTTGGTTGGGTTCCACTTTCAGCACTACAAAGAGATAAGGAACCAACTGAACACCTGGACAGCCTCACCGAGGAATCCAGACCACACAGCCCAGCAAGGGGGCTTTGGGCAACGAAGGTTTTAGGAGTATCACTCTCAGCTCAGCGGTGCCACCAGGCCCATGCCCTGGAGCCTGGACTGACCCAGGAGCAGAGGACGGGAACCACAGTGCAAGTCCAGCTCAGCCCACAGCGGAGGACCAGGAGTGTGACCACAGGGGGCAGCAAGTCAGCCAGAAGCACAGAGCTGGGAGTCCTGCCCCTTCAACAGCACCCTGGAGGGCTCAGGTGCTCTCCCAGACCCCATGGGGGTCACCCTACTGCTCTGTCAGCCCCAGCGGGTGCAGAGCTGTTGTCCCAGCTTCTCCGGAAACAGCACAACTAGTCACACACACTCCTGCTCCTTATACCAGGGCTTTAGTGCAACAAGGGCATCCAGGGACAGCTGTGCCGCAGAGGGGACTGGGGAGGCTTCCTGGCTCTCAGAGAGGCCAGAGGGAGAAGAGCGGTTTTCTGCAGAGCCCTTGAGTTGACCCCAGGGAGAAACCAGGTCCTCTGCAGTGTCGCTGAATTAACCAGCCGGACTCCAACTGTTACGGTAAGCACACTCCCTTGTGCTGACCTCCCAGAGTTACCTGCAACCCAAGATTTCCTAAGAGGGCTCCAGCCCTTCCCCCAAAGCTGCCTTCTCTTGGGATTACATCTGCTGTCCTTGCCATGTGGTCTGAATGCCAGTGTCCCTGGTCCCTGGAATGTCCGGGAATGAAATTGTCCTTCACTGGACTATGACGGGGTAAATTCCACATGGCCTATGAGTGCCGAAGGTCTACAAGCCCAAGCGCTTCCTGGTTGTCTCTCTGGTGTTCCTTTCTATCTCAGAGCCTCCACATTTTGCCTGTTTACTACAAATCTCACCAGCCACCTGTTACTGTAAGCATTACACAGCCACAGGCACGGATTTCTGCATCGCCTCTGGCTGCTTTCCCAGTGCTCTCTGCCCTTTGCAGAAGGCTTACCAACTTCTGGTTCCTCCATCAAATCATCTGGAAGAAAAGCACAGAGTTACCAGGAATGGTGGCGCACACGTGTAATCCCAGCACTTGGGAGGATGAGGCAGGAGGATCACTGTGAATTCAAGGCCAGCCTGGACTACATACCAGGACTCTTGTCTCAGAAAAAAAGGAAGAAAAAGAAAGAAAGAAGGAAAGAAAGAAAGAAAGAAAGTAAAAGTAAAAGGACTGGGGATTATGAAAGCCCTGGCTTCAAACCGCTGCATCAAAAAGCAACAACAAAAAAATTAGACATAGCTATAGATGTATAGTGATAGTTATGGAGATGTAAATATATGTGCTGCCCAAAGGTAATAGATATTATAAAGGAATATATGTTCATATTCTTTTACTTTTGCATATAAATCCAGGGATGAGAACAAGGAAATGTGCATGCTAGGCCACAGTGCTACCACTGTGCTGTAGCCCCAGCCTCTCAATGCTCCACATGGGACCATAGATCTGTCTTTTCTTTTTAACACCTGCATAGTATTCCATCGTGGGAGCAGATCTCTTCCTCAGTCACCCAAGTTGGATTTTTTTTAATTGAATTTATTGGTACATTCTAGGTATACAGTACAGTTCCATTCATTACTGGGGGCCACAGTGCTACCACTGTGCTGTAGCCCCAGCCTCTCAATGCTCCACATGGGACCATAGATCTGTCTTTTCTTTTTAACACCTGCATAGTATTCCATCGTGGGAGCAGATCTCTTCCTCAGTCACCCAAGTTGGATTTTTTTTAATTGAATTTATTGGTACATTCTAGGTATACAGTACAGTTCCATTCATTACTGGGATCTCGTACCTTTACCTGACAGGTCTTGGTTCTCATTTCTTCCTCTTGTCCCCACCCTCCCTTCACCCCCTCCTAGTTTCCTCCAGCTGTTGTTTTGGTGAGTAGCAGGGATAGGGGGCTCAGACCGTCTGCTTTTACTAGGGGCTCTGGCACCAGTCCCAGGCTGGGGCTCCCTAGAAGGCGGCTTCCCACCATGCTTGACTTGCTGTAGATGCTCAACCACAGGAGGAGACAGAAGCAGGAGCCTCTGGTTGTGTGCTGTGGACTCGAGCCCCTCGGAGGCTCTGGGCTTGACAGAGGTGGCACTAGCACCATGGTCTCCACAGGCTGGGCAGCGTGGGGCAATCCTGGCCTGAAGGAGGAGGATGCTTCAGCTCCTGGATCGGCTCAAGGCCTCCAACCCCAGGGGACGCTGTCTCAGTCCAGGCTCCCTGCAGTGCACTCCTCTCTGTTCAGGCCCGGTCTCTTCAGGACCATCTCTAAGTGAAGATCTGAGCATCTAAAGCTGCGCCAGGACAAGGGTGGCCCAGGGAAAGGCCGGTGGGGAGCATCCATTCCAGCCTCTCAGGGTGCTCCCATTGGATCCCCAGGGAAGCGAGTAGCACCTTTCCCCAGGAAGCCCAGCCTGCGGACATCCCAGAGGGCGATTCCAAGCCCTTCCTCTATCTGGGCGCTGCACGGTGCTGATCTGGGATCTGAGGCCTTGCTCCGGCCGGGCTTTGCCTTCTAGAGGGAACAGCAGCAAGCAAACACTGTGCCCTTCTAGCACATAAAGGGGAAGAGCTGTCCCAGCCTAGAGTCCACATTTCCTGTGACCTTCGCATCGCTGCTGTAACCAGAAGCACAGATCGCATGGCTCAGACCCATGCAAAGGTACCTCTGAGGGCTCTGTAGTGCATGGGCCCCACGGATCTCAATGAGCTGGACTCACGGGGTCCGCCGTTTTGGAAACTCTGGCTTCTTCCAGCCTCCAGAAGCTCAGTACCCTGTCTTAGTCTCCTGGCCCAGGGCCCCTTCCTCCATCTTCAAAGCCACAACCAGTTTGAGGGTTCTTTTGCTCAAATCAGATGGAAATCATGAATTGGCAGCACGTTGTGTCAGCTAATGACATTGGACAATGCTGGAATCCAGCATGTGACACAGCCAGCTGCTGGTCATTGCTGCCCATGGCCACCAACCATCTGATGCCAACTTGTGCTGGACACTGTAGGTTAATTCTGCTAGGTGCTGGGTTCTGCTGCTGATCTTCATTGACTGCCAGCCTCTGGGGCTCTTCAGGGTTGACAACCCCTAGCATGTGTTGCTTTCTTTGAGAGGATCGCTCTGTCCATGTTACTCAGGATAAGACGCCTGTGTAGATTTGCGAGGTCTTCAGGGCTCACACTACCTGAGAAATAAATCATGAGCAGGTTTACAGGACTACCGTGAGTCTTTATTTTAAGAGGGCCTGTGCTGCTACAGAGGAGTGGGAGGGGTCAGTACCCTGGAGGGAGCCCCCCTAGACTAACTGAGAAGCCTGAGGGGAGTGTTGCTTATATAGCAGCTGCAGGCCTGTGACTGGTCCAAGCACAGGCCTGAGATTGGTTCAAATTCAAGTTTGCTGTCTGGTCCAACTGCAGGCCTAGGGTTGGTCCAAGTGTATGCAGGATGCCAGGACCACCCTGCAGCTGTCATGGCCAGGATTCCGGGAGGAGGTGGAGGGATACAAGCTATTGAATGACAGCTACTGAATCTATGGGGAAAATGGCAGGGCTGAAAAGGGCATCTTCAGGAGAGCAAGCTGTGTTCATCACAGCTAACTGGGCTCAGGAAGGATAGCAACGTTACTGTTAATAATGGGCCCAAATCTCCCCCTTCCTGATCTTAGCCATGTTACAGTGCCCACCCCCACCCCATGTTCAAGGGGGCAGGAGTGGGGGAGAGGTGCCGGCCGCCAGCGAGGCTGCACTCATATCTGAGTGGTCTGGAGCAATGTGGCTACTAAATAGCCAGGGAGGACACCAAGACCAACTGTCCCCATCCAGGAGGGGAATGGGAGCTACAGGAAGAGGGGGAGGGTGCGGAGCCCTCCTGCACCACAGGAGAAACGGGAGGGTTGGACACTTCTCACCTGTCACCCCCCTCCTGCCTTCCTTCCTTGTTGTCGTTTTTACGTCCCTCCTCTGCTTCCGGTGATGACCCTGGGCTCACATGCACAACTGAGGGACTCTGCCTGCGCCAGGCCAGATGATTAGTGGCCTTCATGCCAGCTGCAGCCTCAGTCCCTCTCTGGCATGTAACAGTTTCTGGGATTAGGATGCGGGGGTTTTAGGCTGCCTGCTGTAACCCTAAATCCCTTCAATTGCCCACAAACCACAACCTACACACTCAGCGTTTAAAGTGCTTCACACCCACACCAAAGGTCGAGAACGGAGGAGAAATGGCAGGAGTATGTGCAAAGGCCCTAGTGGCACAAGCATGTGCTCCGGGGCCTCCATGACCTCCAAGGGGACAACAGGGAGTGGGGGAGGCTCGCATGCCTGGAACTGCCTCGCAGTCACTTTCCAGCCACGAGGGTCAGCCACAGAGGAAGCAGCGCATATCATGGAGGGGAAATGGGGCAGAAGGTCCTGGTCACGAACAGCACTGTGGAGCCCCTGTGTGGCGTCAGCCCGAGGCCTGCCCTCCCTCTGGCTCTCCAGGCTGTGTGCCAACGCGTCACAGCCTCTTTGGGGCCCATCCCAAGGCACTTGACAGTGGGGCAAAGAGTGGGATGTTCCAGGTAGGAAGTAGGACAAAGCAGGGTAGAAGGAGCCACCAGGTCTCCATCCGGGCCGAACGGTGGCACTCGGGTCTGGGCTTTGTATGATGAGCCCAGGATGCTCACAGAGCTTCCAAGCCCAGGGGCCGCTGGGAAAGACCCCAGATGTTAGAGCGCAGGCTGACTCATGGACCCTGCTGACTCTGTCTCCAGTAAGGCCTGTAAGGCAGAGGCAAGCTCCCTTGGAAAGTGGTCCATGAGCAAACACAGAAGGGCCAGGCATGGTGTTACACGCCTATCACTCAGTGCTCAAGAGGCCGAGGCAGGAGGATCGGCACAAGTTCAAGGCCAGACTGGGCACTGGGCTACATCATGAGTTCAAAGTCAACTCGGGCTACATGGTGAGACCCTTTCGCAAAACACACACACAGGAGAAAGAACGCATGTTTAAGAGGTGCCCTTCCAGGGAAACAAAGGCTACATGAGGTCTGTCTGTGTTATTTCTTACGACTGCCAATAAACTGACTATTATCTCAAAGTAAAGAATACGAATTTCCTGTTTAGAAAAAAGTGCAGCCCACCACCAGCATTCATTTAATTCTCAGCAACCAAGAATTAGTATATTTTATAAATGGAACAAACCAGAATTCCTAAAACCAGAATGCCATAATCAAAATGATGTCTTTTGTTTCCAAAGATTACCGATATACTAGAGTGATACAAAAATAATGACAAAAGGCAAAACTCGCTTCGGGAGTTAGTTAGGACTGACCCAAAGTTACCTCGGGGTAAACACTGCACCCACAAGCAGCACCAGCCGGTGAACTTGGGCCAAACAGCAGACGGGTTAATGTAGAAAAAAAGGACAGAGATGCCCCCTTCTGCCTGCCGGCTTAGAGAAGCAGTCCAGGTTTCTTCTTTTAGACTCTGCAAGATCAAATAGTTTCTAAACCACCTGGGTTCTTCACCAGCCCTGGCTCCTACTAATTAGGAGAACATAAACACTCTATTCCTCACTTTTCCCACTACGGAAAGAGAGTAACAACAGCACCCACTATGGGGTGACCGTGAGAATTCAATGAGAAAGTATGCGTCAGGCTCTCGAAATAGTGATTGCCACAGTGAGTGCATAAAAATACGAGTTAGTGAAAGTAGCGGTGATCAGAACTCAACCCCAAGCTCAGTACAAGCTGAAGAAGGAAAATGGAAGACTCGGCAGCAGGTAAAGTTTGATCCCAGTGAACCGGGCGTGGTGGTGCACACCTGTACTCCCAGCACTGGGGAAGCTGAGACACAAGGGTCTTAAACAAGTTAGAGGCCAGCCTGGGCGACACAGTGAATTCAAGGCCCGTCTGACCCACACAGAGCCACGCTATAAGGAGTCAGAGTTGACAAAGCTGGCCAGGGAAATGAGCGAGACCTGTCAATCACAAGACCCCCAAGACAACACGAGCAGACCCATCTGTGGAACTTCTTACAGGCTCCCAGGAGATGTGGATGGCGTAAAAGAAGACCAGATTCCACGGGGAGCCCACGCTGCATCTCTCAGTCACGGATGTACTTTTAGCTTTGCTTTTACCCTCTTTCCCTCTTTGTTCGGCCCAAGTTCCCTCTACAGAGCTGGTTTCTTCCACGCTCATTCACGCTGCACTTTTTAAATCAATTTTTGGCACCATTATAGACTTCTCTCATCCACTTCCTTGTTTAAGGCAAGAAAAACCTAGAATACTTTTTTTAAAACAAAATATGTATTGGTACATTTTAGATATATACAATGATAACATTCATCCTGGGAAATTTGTACCTGTACGTGATGTATCTTGCTTCTTTTTCCCCACCCCTTCCCTCCCTTCAACCCCACTTCTGCTCCTTATTTACAGGACCTTTATTTCCATTTTTTCCTTCTTTTCTTTCTCTCTCTCTTTTTTTTTTAGTCCCTTTTTTCCTTTCCCCTCCCTTGTTCCCTTTCTCATGTTTAAATGAGATCCAAAATTCAAACTTCAGTGGAAGAGGAGGAAATAAAGTATGAGTTGAAAACGCTGTCAGTTAAAACTGCATTCAGTACTCCTGTTGAACAGCCCAGCTCCACCTCATCCCCTTAAACAGGCTCGGAATCTTCTCGTTAGCCCACCATGGCACCAGAGAGAAGCGCAACACCTATCACTAGCCAGGAGGAGATCAAAATACGCTTTCTCTGCTCACACGCTGCTACCACACCAAACCGTGTTAGTTAGATTTCCAGCAGTGACAAAATACCTGAGCTAAACCACGTAAAAGGAGGAAAGTTTTTTTCTGGCTCATAGTTTCAGAGGTTTCAGTCCATAGCTGCTTGGCCCCATCCTTAGGGTCAGCGGTAAGAATGTTACGGTAGGAGCACGTGAAGAAGAGCTCCTCGCCCCGTGGTGCCCAGGAGGGAGAGAGAAGTTGGGGTCCCCCATCCCCTTCACATACACACACACACACACACACCCAGTGACCCAACTTTCTTCCACGAAGTCCCGCCTACCAAAGGTTCCACCCCCTGGCAACAGGATCAAGCCATCAACACATAGATCTTTGGGGACATTTAAGATGCAAACCATAACACCATCATAAAGTCAAACAAGTATAGGTTGAATTATTCTGAGACATGAGCCAGCTGTGTAAGAAAATGGCCCAGAAAACAGAGCTAAACTATCCTACAGTGAAAAGAGTGAGACCTCAGGCCAGGATTCAGCTCAGCTGCACTGTACCTGCCTTGCAAGCACAAGGTCCCGAGTTCAATCCCTGGTACCAAAAAAGAAAAGAAAGAGTGAGACCTCGAGAATCAATCCAGGGGGTCCAGCAGCCAGCCAGGAGCTACTCCCAAAGACAGGACAGAGAGACAGAAGAAAGGAAGTGACCTCAGAAATGGCAGCTTTCCCAGGAGCACACCCGATAGGAGGGCATCTCCAACGACAAACTCATGAGAAATTCCAGAACTTTCAGATGAAGCGGAGACCCTCAGAGTTTTGAGTGGAGCGGACAGCAATGGGAGGGCCAAAGACAGAGGGGCACCGGACCTCTCAATAGCCAGCACTCAGTCTGGAGACCAACGGAGCAATACTTTCACATTCTGGAGGGAGTTGACCTTCAACCTGCTTTCCTATTCCCAATCGGGCTATTTGCTAAGCAAAAGAGCAGAAGAGGCATTTTTTGATATGCAAAAATTTAGGAAACATTTTATTTGTTGTCTTTTATTGTGCAACAAATGACACCCACACTCAGCAATAATCCTTTGGTTCTAACTTGTGACTTTGTAAGCCAAGAACTCCGGCATGGCTCACTGGGTGACTCATCAGCTCCATATGGCACCCATAGAGGTCCTGGGTGCTGTTCTGACCTAGCCTCACTCATGGGCCTGGTAGGTGGCGCAGATGGCTAGAAGGCCAGGTTCCCCATAGCCTCTCCAACTTGGCAGCCTCAAAGCTCAGAGTACATATTCCAGCGAGCACAGCGAAAGAAGTACAGCCTCAATCAGCCTCTCCTGTGAGGTCTCTTGACATCATTTCCGACACACTGTATTACTAGAAGCAGTCACAAGTTTCAGGCACAGACTTACCTCTCACTGAGAGCAGAGCCTAGGAATGTGCAGCCATATTTTAGAACTGCCATATTTACTTTCCATGCACTTGTTTGTTTCGTTTTGTTTTGTTTTTTGAGACAGGGTCTCACTATGTAGTTGAGACTGACCTGGAACTCCCTATGTAGCCCAGGCTGGTCTCAAACTCACAGCGAGCCTCCTGCCTCAGCCTCCCCAGTGCCGGATTACAGGCCTGCGCCAACCCGCCTGGCTTACTTTCCATGCACTTCTGAAAACGCTCTTCAAGGATTTTCTCAAGAAGAATGAAAGAGTAAACCCAAGAAAAGTGAGACAAGGAACCAGGAGACAGTGGATCCTACAAGGATGGAAGTGTTGAGGAATTAATTCCAAGCTGGCTGACTTGCTGTGCTCCCAGAGGGCATCCACCTCAGGTGGGAGTAAGAGAAAGCAGGACTGCAGGAAAGATTTCCAGCACAAAACAAACCCAAGGCACCACGAGAGAGACTAGATGAGTGTCAGGAGCATTTTTACATAAGTTTTTGGGGAAAATTATTTCATAATTAAAGTATGACTATAGCTGTCAAAGGCCCAATGTTGCCTTGCCCCAGAGCCAGCTCTGGCATGTGGAAACACAACTCCCTTTGGCCCCTGGTCACAGCCAGGGCCTCCAAGGTCTGTGATGCTGTGGTGCTCAAAGGCAAGATAACCCCAGAAGAAGACATCCTGGTTCCTTGAGAACCCAGTGGTAATACAAAAGAAAAAGGATTCACCTGGGGAGGGACAAATTTCTTATCAGCTTTACTCATCCCACCTACTGTCCTGGAAAGGCTCTCCTTTCCAGCCTCATCAGCATAAGATTTGCATCAACATCGGGTCACAGGCCAGGGATTTAGCTCAGTGGTTCCACTGCCTGCTTCGAAAGCAGAACGGCCCTGAGTTCGATCCCCATATCAAACATAAATAAATAATAAAACATAGGATCACAGCAGTCCCCTAAGTCAGCTGATACTCCCTCCGATTACTGTGTACACCCAATCCACACTGGCCATCTCAAACAGTCCTTGTCTCTCTGCGCCCACTTTGAGGCACTGGCCCACATACTTTGAAATCATACGAGTCTCTGTTTGTCTTATTCTTTAGCCCTCCACGTCCCTCTTTCTAGGTAGTCAGAGGAAATCAGCCTCTGATCGATGAGCAATTGGGGAAATGCTAGAACCAGAGAAAGGAGTTAAGTGTATAAATGGAGAGAGACGTGCAAGTGAAAACATGAAGCAATGATCTCTAATAAAGAAAGACAAATTTTACAATGTAAGTAAACATGCATTTCATTATAGGATACCACTTGGATCTAAAATGAATGATTGTATATAATTACAATATCTAAGCCTCAACCACAAAGAAAGAAAAATAGCTATTTAGGGAGATTGGAAAAGGAGAGGTGTGTAAAAGCTAACCAACTTGTAACATCTACGATCAACAAACCAAGAAAGAGCAGCATGAACATATTACTAAGAAATAAAGAACATTTATAAAAACCCCAGCTAAAATCTAAAATATTCAGCACAGCTGCCTCTGGTGACCAGGTCTGTATGGGGGAACGGGTAGGGCAGATAACCACGTTGTTAGCAGCCTTTTGGAATTTTTCTGTGCATGTGTGGATTCATTAAATGCTAAACATTTAACATTTAAGATGAATTAAATCCAATCTCCTTCCGTGCATGCTATACGCAGGTGTTGAAATGTTACACTGATCCATGTTAGTATGTAAAATTAACGTGTTCATCAAAACTAAAGAAAAGGAAACTATATTAAAAAGGGGTTTTCAGCCTTGAGGTTTCCTAGCCTTGTGGACTCTCCGGGCTGGATGGGACCTTAAACATGTTTTCGTGGGAATGCTGGCCAGCCACAGAACCAACCGAGCCGACACAGAGCTCAGCCTCCTGCGACACAGAGGACACAGGCTCACGGCGGCCTGTCCTCCACCTGTCCGGGGCCTCTGATCGGCAGTCCCATCCCACAGTCTGCTCAGAGGGTGTCAGGTGGCTGGGAAGGCCAAAGGTCAAAGAAAAAAGAGGAACATAATTAATTGGCCATAATGTGACTTCCTGGTCACGAAGACATGCTGTCCCACCAGAGACAGGTACACAATCTGTCTGACCCCTGCACTACCACCTCTTCTCTCTGCCAGGACTGCTCACTGTCAACATCGCTCAGAGAGAGGGGATAAGGAGACCCCAGGATTCCGGGACAGCTTCTTCCAAGAAGCCCAGTGATCTCTGCTTCAGTCTGCAACCACTTTTCTCTTGTGTTTAAAGCCTGAAACCCACCTGGCCCCAGCTGCCTTTTCCTCCCTGGTTTCAAACATCACTTGGGTTCACTTGCCAGCAGCCCTTGCCTCTTCTCACAGGAGCCAGGAAGGCCAGCTCGGGGTCACAACTTGACATCATGATGCAATTTTACATGCCTTTCACAGTCTTTGCCCGGCATCTCTGTCCCCACAAAGGTGTCCAACAAAGAGACTCCCACGGGTACCCGAAGACATTGTCAGAATGTGCCAGTGGAGAGGAGAGGCAAGCTCGGAGTATCTGACCACAAACACTCTGCTCCCTCTATGAGGAAGGGGACAGGACTGTGGGAACAACGCTAGGCTTTGCTGTTGTGTCCAATAATAAACAAGATGAGGAAGAATCTATACAGGAAGCTGCTATTTGTGTAAAAAGACAGCAAAGAGACATGCCAAAGAGCTTGTGTATACACAGAACCTCCTAGAGTCACATGCGCACACACACCTGGAAGACGAGAGGTGGAGGGGAGATTTCTTTTTTGGTATGCATCCATTTCAACTGCCTGGATTTTTTTTTTTTTGCATGAACATAAAATAATAAGAACGTAAGTGTTCATGAGGACATAAAGCAATTGGAATCCTTGTGCACTGCTGCTGGGAATGTAAAATGAGACCATCACGGTGCAAAACAGTGGGCACTTCCTCAAAACGTAAATTAGGCCTGGAATCCCAGGGCTCTTAGTGGCAGAGGAAGGAGGATCACAAGTTCAAGCCCAGCCTGGGCAACTTAGCAAGATCCTGTCTCAAAATAAAAAAAATAAAAGGGGTGGTGATGTAGCTCAGCGTAAAGGTCCTGTGTTCACTCCCCTGTACTGGAAAAAAAAATAGTATGACCACATGTTTTAGCACTTCTATTTCTGAGGTACATTCTCAAAACAATTAAAAGCAGGGACTCAAGTAGTCTGTACACCGATATTCACAGCACTATTCACAAAAGCCAAAAGGTCAAAGCAACCCAAGTGTCCATCACTAGCTGGATGAATAAAATATGGTCTACATAACACAATATGATTCAGCCTTAAAGGGGAAAGAAATTCTGACACATTCTACAGTGTGGACGATACAGTAAAAAATATGCCAGTCACCAAAA
Source organism: Fukomys damarensis (assembly GCF_012274545.1). Lineage (NCBI taxonomy): Eukaryota > Metazoa > Chordata > Mammalia > Rodentia > Bathyergidae > Fukomys > Fukomys damarensis. The sequence goes on from NW_022900949.1 coordinate 33,421,996, forward strand.
GACAAACATCGTACAACTCCACTAACAGGAGATATCTAGGATGGTCAAACTCGGACAGACAGAAAGTAGAGTGGGCAGCTGGGGCCTGGGGAGGGGAAATTGGGTGTTTCGTGGACATAGCTTCAGATTTGTAAAGTGGAAAGAGCTCCTCTGAAGGTGAGTGGTGGACGTGCCTGATGACACGGAACTGTGCCTTTAACATGGCTCAGATGGTCGGTGTTTTGTGATATTTATTTTACCACAATACAAGTACCTCTTTGGCTGATGTGTCTCCCGGGAGATTCTGCAAATCAGGGAGGAGCTCTGCTCCAGGGAGCTTTCCTCTCATTGCCAGTCAGCCTAGGATTCTTCTGCTCAATTTAGATGGAAATAGCCAGGTGTGGTGGCGCAGGCCTGTAATCCCCGCACTGGGGAGGCTGAGGCAGGAGGATGGCTGTGAGTTCGAGACCAGCCTGGGCTACATAGTGAGTTCCAGGTCAGTCTCAACTACATAGTGAGACCCTGTCTCAAAAAACAAAACAAAAACAAATCAATTTAGATGGAAATCATGCATCGGCAAAGTGCAGTCCTATGCCACCAGATGACACCAGTAATGCTGGATGCCCATAGTTGACACAGCCAGCTGCTGGTCACTGCCACTGCTGTCCGTCACCATCCAATGCCACCTTCCACTGGGCACTGGGTCTCTGCCACTGGCCTTCATTGACTGCAGTCCCTGGAGCTCTTTGGTGTTAATAGCTCTGAGTGTTTACTGTTCTTCCTTTGGAAACAACTCAGGATAAAAAAAATCCCAAGTAGATTAAAGGACTTTTGCAGCCCACACTATCTGAGAAATAAATCCGGAGCAGGTTTACAGGAGCTCCAAAGCGAGACTTTATTTTAACAGGGCCTGTGCTCCAGCCCAGGGGTTCAGCACCCCGGAGGGAGCCCTTCCAGACTAAACCTGAGAAGCGGCTGGGGCTGCTGCTTCTATGGGACCCGCGGGCCTGTGTCAGTGAGGGGTGGGGCTGAAAGCTTGCTGTGCGTGCTGGGTGTGCAATTATTGGGCCCAGATTTCCCTCCTCCTGATCTCAGCCTCTCCAGGACACCCCCTCCCTGCTTCACGAAGGCTCCAGCAGCATCTGGAGTGGCAGGAGGGGGAGAGGGGTGGCGCTGCCTGTCTCGCTGCACTCGTGCTGGAGCGGAGGTTTGATAGCCAGGGAGGACGCTGAAGCAAACTCCTCCCCCTGCCCCCCGACATCCAATGGGGCAGAGGGGGGAGCAAAGGGAGGGGTGAGGGAGGAAAAGAGGCTGCCAGGAAGTGATTGGGATTAAATTTATCAGGTTTTATAAGAGGAGGGACACACCTGTACTCCTCCCGGCACAGGGAACGAGAGTCAGGTGCTTCTCATCTGTCTCACTCTGAGACACCCAGGCTCCCAGCAGGACACCCTGCCTTCCCCAGGACCCCCGGTACCCGTGGCTCTGGGGACCTATAGTTTTCCTGGCTCTTAAACTCTGAGATAAAGGCTACCTGAGCCCTCACACCATAGAATCCTCTAGGACTCAGTTCTGACCTGAGAGCTCCGGGATTGACCCCAAGTGTAAATCTCCTGCAGCAGAAGTGTCCTGATCCACCTTCAACACCAACATCGCCAAGGGAAGTATCGAGCACCAGAGGAGAACCAAGGCCTAACTGACCTCTCTGTAAGCACAAAGGAGAAAGGCTGCACTCAGCGGTGATTGCATATTAGGGAAAAGTTAAGTCAGCTGAGGTTAAGTTGTTTCCCAGAGAATGTAGGAATGACACTGGAAACCAGATGAATCTTGTGTTACTTTGATTGCTTGTGCCTGTATGTGGGTGAGTAAAAGTGAGGTGAGCCAAAGCCACGGGGCTCCTGCCTGCTACAGGCGAGCACCCTCGCCCCCAGCAAGTTAAGCTGATTCCCTGTCACTTTGTTATTCATCCTCATTTGCCCCTGGGTCAGGAAGGAACAAGTAGCAGGCCTAGGTCCCAGAACAAGGCTGGCCTGGAGAGTTGCTTACAGTCAGCTTGGGGAACTGGGACCTCAGACCAATGTCATCAACAGAGATGGAGTGGGGAAGCTGTCCTGGGGTGCCCAAGAAGAGGAGTATGACTCTGTAGTTGGCCACCTGAGCCCCCCACAATGCTCCCACCCTCTTCCCAAGGCAGCCCTGTCCTCTTCCGTGGAGGGGGCATAGCAATAACCCCTAGGATCCTAAAAGCAACGCCACTGTAAGAATCATTGTAGATCAATTAGGCAACCAAGATGAAATGTGTCTACAACTAGGGAGGGGGACTCTAATACTATAAAATGCGATATCAACAGATTGAAAAATCATTTGATTAGCTCAACAGATGGCAAAAAGATTTTCAGAAATTCAGCAGTCTCAATTTTAAAACTGAATAAGAGGAGACCACAGCTGGCGCTGTGCTGCACACTGTAATACCACATACTGGTAGGCTGAGGAAGAAAGACTGTAAGCTCAGGACCAGCCTGAGAAGCTTACCATGATCCTCTCTCAAAATAAGAGTTAGGCGAAGCTCCCCGTAGCACTCTTACTTAGAGCATATGAGGCCCTGAGTGGAGCAGCTACTCCCCCTTGTGGCCAGATAGTGCCTCAGTCCTACAAGGAGGTGAAGGACAGCGCTCCTCCCCAGCGAGGGCTAGCAAGACCACTTGCTTGGGACACAGCCTGGACAGGTCCAGGGAAGCAAGAACAGGAGTGACACAGTCCCTTCCACATTGTCTAGACACGGGGTACATGACGAATGTCTACAAATTCATAAGGGGGGAAAACAGAAAATAGGTCGCAGAGATGAGCTCATTTCACAGAAAGGGAAGCTGGAATGGCCAATAAACCAGGAGGAAGGCGCTCAGCTTCATTAGGACTTGGAGAAGAGCAAGTCCCAGCTGAGGAAATAACTTCATACCCTTCTATCGCAAAAATAGGACCGTCAAGGAGAGCGCTTGATGTACGTGCGCGGTTTGGTGTACTCAGTGCTGTGCTCAGGGACACAGTTGGAGCTCCTGGACTTGATGAAGTCACAGGCGAAAACACCCTTCCACCCTCCTAGGTGCAACCCCAAGGACCCTCTGCCCAGGAACACGAGGATGTTTGCGGCAGTGCTCTTTCTAGAGAGTCAGGGAGGGGAAGAGAACAACCTGAACGTCACCGACAGGACAGTGGACAGTGTTATCCAGTAGAATCGGGAGCAATTAACAAGCCAGGATGTGCACGTCCGTGAGACTGCCGCTCAGACTCATAAAAGTGAAGGAGAACTAGCAAGTTGCAGAATTATAAATTCCACGTGATACCATTTGTGCAAAATGTCTGAATCTTAGTTTTCCTGTCTGTTAGAAAACAGTAAGGTGTATCAGTTAGGGTTCACCAGAGGGACAGATTTAATATGCATCAAAGGACTTACTAAGTAGGCTTCCAATGGCTATGCAGCATAGACACCTGCACACGAGAGAGCTGGAGAATCCAGTCAGTCAAGGCCTGGAGTTCACCGCAGTCTTGTGTGAGTCTGTATCAGGAGCCTGAAAGAACTTCCAAAGATGACGGTAAAGACCGGAGCTCCTCCAAAGAAGGAAAGGGCTGATCCTTCTGCCCGGACACACCCAGAGCCACACTCCACTGATCGCGAAGGGGTTTCTCATCCACTCACGCAGGCACCACAGTTACCAGTCCCACACGGTGTCCCCTGGCAAGTAGGGGAAAGGAAGGAAACGAGTGGCTGCCACGTGAAGGGCTATGTGAACGCTGGCGGCTCCAGGTCGGCTCAGACAGCTTTAAACCAGGGGTGGGGGACATTGGGGCAGCTAAACAAGAGTCTCCGCCAGGCGCGTCTGTATGGAGAATGTGACCGATGACCCCGCAGTGGGTGTTGATCTCCTGTGATGACAACACAAGGTGAGAAAGAGACAGGAAGCGGGGACAAAGACACAGACAGAGAGTTGAGAGCAGAAGTTGGGTCTTGGGCTGAGCTAAGCCTCTCTAGGCAGCAAAGACAGAAGGCACCAAGGACATCAGTGTTTACTCACCGCCAGTGTGGGAAGCGGGGGAGCTGGGCAGGCCTCGGGACACCTGGGGATAGCGGTTATCGCCGGCGGGGCTGTAGAACGAGGGCACTGAAGAGAACAAACGATTAATTCAGAGGGGAAGAACTTGGTCAGAGTCAGCTGACCTGGGCTGGACGTGAGCTCAGCCGAGCCCTGCTACTCGTGGACCAGGACTTACGTCTCTGTAGCAGTAATACTGGCCCAACTAGGTGGAACCCCAGTAAAAAACTCACCAATCCTCTCTTGAAGAAGGTTTTCTTTTCTGTTCCCCTACAACCCTCCCATTGGGGCCAAGCAAGGTCTCTGTGGGGTCTTTATCCTCCCACACAAGCTAATATCCCTGGGTAACAAAGTCCACAGCTTCAGCCTGGGGGCTCTTAAGGTGGAGACAGATGATCTCCCTACCTGGGTTTTGTGGCTGACATTTTTATACTTAGCTTCCTTATGGCAGGCAAAGCTGGTTTTCCATGGACACTGCAATGGTTACTCTTGAGCGTCAACTCGACTAGATCCCAAGACACCTCGCAGATTAGTAAGGCACACTTTGGGGTGTGTCCGTAGGGTGTTTCCAGGGGTGATTGCCATGCAGGCCAGCAAACTGAGGGGCAAGACCCACCACCCAACGGGCTGGCGACTGGATGGACTGGAAGGTGAAGGAAGTCAGCCCACGTTTGAAGAACTCCCCTCTGCTTGGACCGGTGTCATTTGCTGCTGTCGCCTGTGGACATCAGACTCCAGCTTGTTCAGTCCTCAATGCAGACTCACCCTAGGGACTCTCCAGACTTCCAGGCCTTCAGCCTGGGACTGGCATTCTGTCCTCAATCCCTCTTGATCTGCAGCCTCCGGCTTCTTGGGCAGGGCAGCTACTGGATCCTCTGGTACCCCAGCATGGACTCTCCCACCTCCGACCTTGTAAGCCCACCAAATACATAAACCTCCTTGCATGCTTATATCTTCTGCTAATTCTGTTCCTCATGAGAACCCTAACCAATACAGACCCTAAAAGAAAAATCCTTTCTGAAATAAATTTATTCGTGTATAAAAACTAGAGAAAAACAAAAATCTAATCTAAAACCAATAAAAACCGAATCTAAAATTATTCAAGGAGAGCATGGATATGGCAGAAACTGTGAAGGTCAAACACAAATAGAGTTTTGGGAAATTCTAGATTTAAAGATCTTTCCAAAGAGCTCAGGCAAAGGAGCCTGAACAAAAGAGGAAGAAGAATGTTCGTTTTGGACAAAAAGGACATGGGCAGAGTGGACAGCTGTGGCCACCTACAGCCTTTCTAGGACAGTGGGTGAGATGGGGCCAGAACCTGGAGCAGGCAACAAACTGCGAGATTCCCAGACTTCAGCCTTTACAGCACGAGTTAAACTGTTTCTGTAAGACCCAGATAGTAGGGCCGCAGATCTGGCTCAGTGGTCCCACTGCCTGCCTTGCAAGGTCCTGGACCCAACATTTAAGAATCAGGTAGTAAATATCTTTGGCTTTATAGACCATACAGTCTCTGTTACATATTCATCCATTTTTTTTTAGAGGTTCCAAATTGTGTCTCCTGCAGATTGCATATATTTGGATCTTCATTTGTACCCATTCAGACAAATCTGTTTTTTTGTTTGCCACTCACCTTTAATATCATCATGGAGATAGGTACATCTACATCTGTGACCTTGCCTGTTCCTTATGTGTCTCTTGGGTTATGTTGTTCCTATATTCCTCCTTTATTCTTTTCTTTTGCATTTAATGAATCTTACTCCATTTTGTGTTGCTAGAACAAATGGCTGAGGGCTGGGGATTTAGCTCAGTGGCACTGAGCCTGCCTCACAAGTACCAAAACAAACAAACAAACAAAACGTCGAATAACTGAACCTGGGTACTACAAACAGAAGACGAAGTGTACTCGGCTCAGGATCCTTGCGGCTGGACAGTCCAGTCGCACAGTGTCAGCATTCTGGTGAGCAACATCACCACCACCACCCTCTGGCTACATCACAACATAGTGAAGAGGGGCCCGAGCGCATGATGGGGGCTCACTTTATAACACTGGGCTCTTGCAAGACAGCATTTAGCCATCTGTGAATGTGGGGCCCTCTCAGTGAATTACCTCCCACGAGGCTCCACCCCATAAGGGTTTTACAATGGTTGACGGGGTCATGTCAATTTAGTTTACGCACTGCCTAGCAGATTAGTAAAGCTCTGGGCGTGTCCCTGGATGAGCGACACACAGACCGCACACAGAGGAGGGAAGCTCAAGACTCACCTTTTTGTGCGTGCCATCAACCAACAGGCTGTAGCCTGGGTGGAATAAAACAGGAAAGAGAGTCTTCCCTTTTTCTCTGGAGGAACTCCCATCTTCACCGTCGCCTTTGAACACGGGTCTCCTGTTTCTTGATTCTCCCACTCTGTTTCCGCAGACGGCCACTGGGACTCTTTCCCTTCTGGTCCTGTAAGCCAACCTAATGAATCCTGTGTCTAACTGTATACATGCATCTTACTTATTTATTTATTCTTATTTTTTGGCACCAGGGATCGAACTTGGGTCCTTGCACTTGAGAGACAGGCGCTGGAACCACTGAGCTAAATCCCCAGCCCCATGGATTTTATATTCCATTCCTCTAGCAAACTTTAACTAAGACACACCACATCAGCGCCGCTTGCTGAAGACCAAATCACCACACGTGAACCTTTGGGAGATGAACCACAGAAAACATTTCAAGTCTTTGAATTATTTTTTCACTGTATTTTTTAAGTCGTTATTCTCCTGGTGATTGCCTTAGTGTGCACCATCTACGTCTTTTTCTCCTAATTTTTTTATTAGTACATGTATGCAGCACATAATGACCACATTCATCACAGGAAGCTGGTACATGTACATAATACATCGTAATTCTTTTTTTTTTTCTCTTCTTTCCCTTTCCCTTCCCCCTTCCCGTATCTCCCTCCCCATTTGAACATTCCTCCTTCCCAATATCTATCACCCATTTCAGTCCTTATTTGTGCTTTTGGTTTCTCACATAAGAGAAACAATGTGATATTTAAATGTGTGTCCAATGTATTTCACTTAAAAGTATGGTCTTACATTGCATCCATTTACCTAAAAATGTCTTTTCTCCTTCTTTATGGCAGTGTAGTACTCCATTGTATATAAAAACTGCATTTTCTTTATCCGTTCATCAGTTGATGGGCATCTGGGCTGTTTCCAAGATTTAGCTGTTACAAACTGTGCTGCTATAAACATGGGTGTGCATCTATTGCTGTGGTAGGATGCTTTAACTCTTTGGGGAAGATACTAAGAAGGAGAATAGCTGAGTCAAATAGAACCACTAGTTTCAGTTTTTTTAGGAAACTCCATACTGATTTCCATAGCGGTTGTACCAGTTTACACTTTGTGATGGCTTGTGTTTAGCTGTCCCCTGAAAGCCTCATGAAGTCATAGATGGGGCTTTTTCAAAGGTGGCTGGATCTAGAGTGTGGGATTGATTCGTGGTGCCATGCCAGGATTAAGGGTGCTGGGACTAGGGGCAGGTGATTCCTAAATCAGTCCACTGATTGGTTTAGCACCGCCCTAATCCCAGTGGTCTGAATACAATATAAAAGGGACAGAAGGAAGCTGCTAAGGTCCCTTGCTTGCTTTGTTACCTTCTGCCTGCCATGAACTGTTTCTCCTCTGCGATGCCCGTCCGCCATGCCACTCTGCCTTGGAGCCGGCTGACTATGAGCTAAAACCTCTGCAGACAGTGAGCCAACAAACCTTTCCTCCTTTAGCTTTGGGTGTCAGGTATTTTGTCTCAGCTGTGAGAAAAGTAACTAAGACACGCTCCCAGCAACAGTGGCAAAGGATTCCTATTTTCTCGCACAGCCCTGCTAGCATTTGGGGGGTTACTGGGGATTGAACTCAGGACCTTGCACTTGTGAGGTAGGTGTGGCACTACTGACCTAAATCCCCAGCTCCTCCACCATCATTTGTTATTGATTTCTTCATGATAACTGTTCTTTCTGGAGTGAGGTGAAATCTGTTTTTATTGTGCATTTCTTTTTATAATTTGCATTTCTTGAGTGACCAGTGATGCTGAACACTTTTTCACATATTTATTTACTGTTTCTATTTCTTCATCTGAGAAGTGTCTATTCATCTCAGATGCCCATTTTTGTTTGTTTTTATTTTTGAGACAGTGTCTCACTATGTAGTTCAGACTGGTACTGAACTCACTTTGTAGCCCAGGCAGGCTTTGAATTCTTAGTGATCCTCCTGCCTCAGCCTCCCAAGCACTGGGATTACAGGTGTGAACCAGGTTCAGATGCCCATTTTTTGGATAAAGTCTTTAAATTTGAGGGTTATGAATCTTCTTTTAGTTCTTTATATATTCTAGATATTAGTGCTTTGAGGAATTGCTGGTAAAACATTTTTCTCATTCTGTGAGTTGTCTCTTCACTCTATTTATGGTTTCTTTTACTGAGCAAAAGCTTTTTTTTTAACATGGTGAGATCCCACCTGTTGATTACTTGTAATATTTCCTGTGTGATCAGAGTTTTGTTTGTAGTTTTTGCCTACACCTATATTATCTTCATTATTTTTCTCACTTCTGAGACAAAATACCCACCACCCAAAGTTAAAGGAGAAAAGGTTTGTTTAGCTCACAGTTTTTAGAGGTTTTAGTTCATAGTCAGCTGGCGCCAAGGCAGGGGGGCATGGCAGACGAGCATCACAGAGGAGAAAGACAACAAAAGCAATCAACTGACAGTAGCAGCCTCCTTCTGCCCCTTTTACAGTCTATCTAGGCTGCCCCGTTTGGGACAGGTGCCAAACCAATCAGTGGACTAATTTAGTAATCACACACACTTCATCTCAGCATCACACGTTCTAGATCCAGCTACGTCTAAAAAAGCCCCACTTATGACTGCATGAGGCTTTGCGGGGACATCGAGACAGGAGCCATAACATGTCTTCAAGAGTTTTACCGATTTTATCTTCCAGCAAATTAAATGTTTGTTTTACTATTTAGATCTTTGATCCATTTCAATTTTAGGTTAGTGCGTGGTGACAAATATAGGTCTAGGTTTAATCTATGGCATGCCAAAAGCCAGTTTTCCCAGCACCATTTATGGAAGAGGCTGTCTTTCTTCCATTGAAGGTTTGGCCCCTTTGTCAAAGATAAGGTAGTTGAGTGTGTTTGCAGTTGTCCTGCATCTTTTATTCTGTTCCACCGATCTTCAGGTCTAATTTTATTGTTGGTTTTTTTCCAGTACCATGCTGTTTTTATCACAGTAACTTTGTAGTATAATTTTAACTAGGGGATTATGATGCCCCCGGCCTTACGTTTGTCATCTAGCATTGCTTTTGCAGTTCTGGGTCTCTTCTGGTTCCAAATGAATTAGGATTGTTTTCTCTAGTTCTTGAGGGATGCTACTGGTATTTTGATTGGGTTGCATTTAATCTGTGTAACAGTTTTGGAAGTTCAACATCTACATCTTATCAAAATCAGACTTCTACTTCCAGTGAAATTTAGAAATGTACCCCTGCATAGTTCTATTCCCTCTTTCCCCTTTTATGCTATTATTATTGTACATATTGCATCCACATTTTAGAAACCTAACTATACATGGCTATTACTAGTTTATAAAATTGTGTACCTTTTTAAATCAGCGATTTTATTACTTCATATCACTGCAATAAATAAATATATATATATATATATATATATAAATGTATAGCTGAAAGAAAAAAGGAGAGCAACTATATATTGTAAAGCTTGTTATACTAACCTCCTTATCATTTCAGTTTCTCTCCATTTGTTCTTGTGGATCTGAGTTACCAACTAGTATCAGTTTTGTTCTCCCAACCTTCCTTTGACTACTGTTTAGCACATTTCTAAATAGTACAGAACCCCAAAAATGTATAAATTCATTGCTTTATATATAGTTTTATTATATAATTACCTTAATTTATGCTTCACTTTTGAAAAATAGCCTTACTCCATATAATATTCTTTTTGTTTGTTTCTGTAATGCTGGGGATCAAGCCTAAGGCCTTGTACATCCTAGACAAGTGCTCTACCTCTGAGGTACGCTCCCAGCCCCCACTTTTTTTTCAGTTCTGGAAATTGAATCCAGCCCTCAGAGATGCTAGGCAAGCACTTCTTTCTACTAATGAGCCACATCCCCAAGTCTGCATATACCATTTTTTTTGTACTGAGGAAAATATTTTTATTAGTACATTTGCAGGGCATAAGTTTACATTTATCTCCGGGAGTAGTAACATGTACATAATACAGCTTGTTTTCTTTTTATAATCCCCTTCCTTTCCACCTGCCTCTCTCTGCCTCTAAATCCCCCTTCCCTATTTTCAGTCTTATTATGACATAATATTTACATTCATTGAGGTTATTAGATTCCTGTACTTAACATATCTTAAATCTTACTTCCCCTCCTACTCCCCCTCGGTCTCCTGGACCCCTCCCCATTTGCAAGAGATCTATTCCCCTGTTTCCTTATATCCATCCCTTTCCATGGTCTTAATTTGTACTTTGCCTTACTCAAATGAAACATACCATATGGTATGTAAGCTTGTGTGTCTGATTTCACTCAACATTACAGGTACTGAGGAAACTGAACCCAGAGCCTTCACACTGAGCTACCTCACCAACACTTTTTTTGTTTTAGAGAGATCTTGCTAAGTTACTGAGTTGCCCAGGCTGGACTTGAACTTGCAATTCTCCTGCCTCCTAGAATGCTGGGGTTACAGGCATGCACCACCATGCCCAGCAGCTGATGAGTTTGATTAACCTTTTCTTCCCAGTACTCTGTCATTCCACTGTCTCTGGACTCCATTCTGATGAGAAGTCATTGGGTTCCCTTGAATGTGACAGATCATTTTTCTCTTGCTGCCTTCAAGATTTTCTTTTTGTCTTTCAACATTTTCACTGTGATTAGTCTGGGTATTGATCTTTGTGATTATTTTACAAGATGTGCACTGAGCTTCTAGGACGTGTGTTGCTTTTCATCAAACTTCGCCTTCATTTCTTTGAATACTTTCTCTCTTTTCCTGAAACTCCCATTACAAAATGTTGGTGCACTTAAACATATCCCACACGACCCTCTTCTTAGGATTGTACAAGCACTATCCATAATCAATTTCACTGATTCCTTACGCCAATTCAAATCTACCACCGAGCCACTGAATTTTTTTACTTCAGTTAGTATACTCAACGCCAGAATTTACGTTTGGTTCTTTCCATAATTTCTATCCCTTTGATATTCTGTATGTGATGCAACATTGTCATCATACCTCCCTTTACTTCTTTCATTGTGGTGCTTAGTTCTTTGAGCATATTTATGGTAAATAGCCGCTTTAAAATCTCTTGTGTTATAACTGACACTGAGTCTTATTATGGGCAGTTTCAACCATCTGCCTTATTTTTCTTTTTGGGGGACTGGGGATTGAACTCGGGGACCTTGTGCTTGTGAGGCAGGCAGCAGAAGCACTGAGCTAAATCCCCAGTCCTCTGTCTTATTTTTCTCGTGTATGGGAGACACCTTCCCATTTCTTTCCATCTTGCGTACTTTGTTTTGAAAAGCAGGCATGTTGGGCCACATAATATCCAACTCGGCATAGGTGGTGCTTGTTTGCTCGTTCATCTGCTTAGTGGCTTGGGCGGACAATGTCCCCCATGTGTAGTTTCTGGCATTGCTCCTCCGTGGGTGCAGCCTCTGGTGTGCCCAGAGCACTGTGATCCCTTCAGCAGAGCTCTCTTTGCTTTTTTCCCAGGTCACTCCGTTGAGCGGTCTACCTCTGGGTATCACACCTAGATGCCAGCTTCCACCAAGTGCCACAGTGATCACCTGTAATTGCTCTAGTCTGAAGACTCGAATGTTGAGACCAGCCTTTCCGTTTTCCCCAGACCCCGGGAGAGATCATCCCATTTCTTTCAGTGGTTCTCTTCTGTTATTTACCTAGCAATGTGTATCACATTGCTCCCAGAGCTCCCAGTCTGCTGTATACTGGGTGCCCCAAACTGCCACTGTTTGAGTCTAACCCCCACATACTCTGTTGCCAATAAAGGCAGCTTCTTTGGGAGATCTTTGGAGCTCTGTGATCATCTCTCCCTGGGCAAAACCACTGGGCCACAGTTCAAAAACTGGAGACAGGGTCAGCGTCGTTTCTCTCAGAGAAAGGACCTGATAGATGAGTGGAGTGCGCAGGTAGGGGTAGCGGCCTCTGGTCACCTTGGCTCGCTTCCCTAGAGGGACTTTCCACTCTGTGGATAAGTTAGGGCAGCGGTCAGAGGGGCCCAGGACTTTCAGGGTGCTGTGCTGAGGCACAGCCTCTGCTCTGCGAATGGAACCTAACCCCACACCACACACCACCTCAGCCCAGGAACATGTGGAGGACTCATTTCCCAAATGCAGCAGTTACTGCGGAGAGACATGGGAACCAAGAAAACAAAGTAGGCATTTGGGATGGGGCCATAGGCGGGTTGCGGCTGAGCAGATGTACAGAAGGTACCAACAGCCCAGCAGTGCTCATCTGAGGGTAACAAGGAGGAAGCAGACGGGTGGGATCCTCAACAGTGGGATTTTGCTTTGAAAGACAGAGGGGCAAGGGCTTCGTCCTTAGTTACTGGAATGGTGGACATCCGAAGTGGCAAGACGAACGCCTACCGGGCTTCAGGACCTCCAAGGACGCTTCCAATTCTAAACTCAGGGTGAGGTCGTTCTGTGAGAAGACCCTAACAAGGCAAATGTGCCCCCATAGATTTGGCAGGGTCCGGCACACCACAGAAGCAGATGGTACCAGGAAGCCAGTCCCAACTTGGGGGCCCCCGGGTGTGGGGCGACAATTTGTGCTGAACCTCAAGGGTTCATAAGTGGGACGCACAGGAACCAAGGCAAGAGCGGGAGGTGAGGAGGAAGAGGAACCGTGCGGGAAGAGACGTTTAGAGCACCTGGGAGACGGAAGGTGAGTGTGAGAGGTGAGGCTGGAGAGACGGTGCCAGAGCGGTCTGCAGGCAGCAGCACGGCTGGACACAGGGACAGCCTGGCTTCCATGTGGAGACCGTGGGGCACCACAGAATTGTTTGAGACCCCGATATTTGTTCTCACCTTCAGTCATAGATAATGCGGGCTTTAGGCAACTACACAACCATTTGGAATAATGAATACTGAGCAGTTCCACTCCCAGACACCCAAGAGAAATGAAAACGTACGTGGACACAATGCTCATTAAAAATAGCTCAAACCCAAAACAACACAAATGTCCATCGACAAAAGAAAAGACAAATAGTGGTGGAATGTACAGAGCAATGAAAAGGAACAAATTATTGCTACAGCAACAACAAGGATGAGTCTCACAGATCTCAGGCTGAGGGAAAGGCTTCGGACATAAAGGAAGGCCTGCAGAATATTGCAGCGTCTTCTACGTTCCAAAGCAAGTAAACTACATGTAGTGATAGAGCTCAGGTGGCGGTTACCCTGAAGAGGTTTTGAAACTGGGAGCCACAGAGAGCCTCCTGGGACGCTGGGAGTTTTCTCTGTCTTTGGCCTGGTTGTGGCTACCCATTTATCACACACGTTATATACTCTACTGAATGTCAGCAATATGTCCCCAGCTTTCTTTGCACCTACATGTGGCTCTACACCAAATGCTAGTCTACAAGATGTCTGTGGATGTTTGTGCAAATTTTAGAAAGGGTCTTTAAGCTAGTTTCATGCATGGTGTTATAGGCCTGTACTCTCAGCGCTCAGGAGGCTGAGGCAAGAGGATCACTGAATTCAAAGCCAGCCTGAACTACATAGTGAGACTTTGATTTAAACCCACCTCTGAAAAGAAAAGGTCTTTACAAGAAAGAACTGTGACCTTTCCCATTCTCCCATTCTACTGGGTAGAATGCAGATGCGTGACTGGCACCTGAGCAGCCCTTCTGGGCCATAGGTGACTTTGGGAGTGTAAGCCACACATGACTATAGAAGCCTCAGTCTCTGGGACATGGCAGTGACCATGAATGGCCATATCCACACTTCTTAAAAGTGAAAGAGGGGGCCCAGAGCACGCATGAGGCCGGGTGTTCAATCCCTAGCACTGGAGGAAAACATCAGGAGCCTGCATACACAGAAAGCAGGGCAAAGACAGGGACAATTTTAGTCTGACAAGTTTTTGAACCCCGAGATCCTCGTGTGCTGAAAGCCAGCTCTTCCCTTTGTTACTGGAACCAAAAAAGCTCCAGAATTTTTTTTCTCAAACCTATTCAAACTGGTTCTTTTACCTTGAACAACTAAGTCTGAACTGATACGGTAAAATCTGGAAATTCACACAGGGGATTCTTCAATCCCTATGAGCACCAAGCATTGCCTGTCGCTGATTTCTCAAGAACTGTTAATTCTCTGCGGTGGTTAAGGACGTTTGTTATATTAATTATAACAAGAACAGCACTGAAAACAAAAATAAAAAGGTATGATTTCCAGCAGAGAAAAGTGAAAATTATGAGGTTTTAGTTGTTGTTTCTTTTTTCTTTCTTTCTTTTTTGGTACCGGGAATCAGACTCAGGACCTTGTGCTTTCAAGGCAAGAGACAGAACCACCGAGCTAAATCCCTGGTCCCTTGTCATTTCTTGAGACAGGGTGTTGCTATGTAAGTCAGGCTGGCCTTGAAATCACTATGTAGCCCAGGCTAGCGTCTTGCTCACACTGAACCTCCTGCCTCAGCCTCCCAAGTGCTGGGATTAAAAATACAGGTGTGTACCGCCATGACCAGTTGAATTGTTTTTACTTTTCAGATCAAAACCTAATTGCTAAACTTGTCTCTGGTGGTAATTCCCACGTTAACATTCTTTGCCCCAGGCTTTTGTGTCTGGATTAAGCAAGCTTGGCTAGTTTTGTCAACTTGACTACAGCTACGTAGTACCCAGTATTTAAACAAACACTAAGGGCTGCTTTGAAGCTTCAGTCACCCCCAGGTTTCTGGGGGAGATCAGCTCTGAGGCCCTCTCAGATACCAAGGTCTATGGGTGTTTTTGTCTCATATAAAATGGTATACAGTATTTCCTAGAACTGCACATCTTCCTGTAGACTTTAAATTATCTATAGAGGACTCGCCACACCTAATGCAATGGAAATGCTATGTAGTTGTTTACTGCACGGTTTAGGAATGACAAGAAAGGCTGTAAATGTTCAGGTCCTGTGTAGTTTGGGGCTTCTTTTTTTCAATTTTTTTGAACCTTTGTTGGGTTGCATCCTTGGGTGTAGATCCCACAGAGACAGACCACTGACTGCATTTTGTTAATGTAGTTAATCTGCAATCAGTCACTTTCATAAAGATTATTCTCAGCCACGTGTGGTGGCGCACACCTGTAATCCCAGCACCTGTGATGCTGAGGCAGGAGGATCACAAGTTCCAGCCCAGCCTGGGCAACTCAGTGGCTTAGTGAGGCCCTGTCTCAAAATAAAAAAGAAAATAAAATAAAAAGGGCTGGGGAATATACCTCAGCACACAGGCCCTGAGTTGAATCCCCAGTACTGCCATAGGAAAAAAAAAATTGTCCTGGAAAATGTGAGTAGACCTTATTTAATCACCTGAAAGGCTGTAAGAGCAAAACAGGCTTTCCACACTGTGTGAATCCATTCCTAGAAATAAACTCCTCTCTCTGGTTTTATTTCTCATATGTATGTATGTAACCTTCTGTTATCACTGATGTATATACACATATTACAGGTATGCACAGATATATCTTGTATGGCAAAATCCTGATACAATCAGCTACACCTGGCTGCTTCTGTCTCTGATCCCAGCAAAGGGAAGAGTCCCGAAATCCCCCCAGGGGTCAGGCCTGCCTGCCTTCCCTCCTCTTCCCCCTGCCTGCTTCTGGAGGGCCTTGCTCAGAAGACTGGATGTCTCCCGAGATCACCATTTCCGCTGCCCTGTCCGGCTCATCAGGCGTCTGCTATAACCAGGAAGCCTCGCTACTCCAATCATAGCCTTATTGCCAGGGTCACTCCCCGTTTCAGCCACCAGGGAGCCACCTTTGCCTAACTCATCTACAATATTCCCACTCCTTTCTCAAGGACCCATTTCTTTGTATTACCCGTAAGACAGAGTGACGGGTGTCTCTCAGTATCCATTCCTGCTTTCTTCCATGGTAATTGGCCAGACATAACTTTCCAAGATAAAAGACTAAATTTCTCAGCCTCTTCTTCCATTGTGTGATCTTATGACTTGGTTATAACCAATGGGATGTGAGCCAAGGTAATGTGTGTGATGCACTATTAAGTTGTACATTAAAAGTAGGGCATGCCCACCTCTCCCAGATGGCCAAAATATAGGCATAGTGATAGTTCACCCTGGATTTTGTGGGTTCTGACACCACTCTAATAGGAGCAGGCGGGAGGAGACAAACAGGGTAAGTTCTACACTGCCACCCAGACTTCATCTGATTTATGATGCTGTTTTCTGTTGTTGTTGTTGTTGTTTTGGCTTGTTTTTTAATCTCTGCAACAACAGATAAATCTATATATTAACCAATACATCACCAAACTTGCCAATAGAATAACCAGCCTTCCTCAACCCGCCTCTTGGACCACGGACTGCTACTGGGCTGCTGCTCCTCCTTCCCACCCTGAAATACAGTTGATCGTTCTCCAGGGTCTCTCCTTGAATCTGCTTTCTCTCTCTACTTTCTCCCTTGGATATCTCATTTACTCCCATAGAAAATGATTTATAATCTTATAATCTCATCTCTAAGCACTGATTCCTGGGGTTTTTCTCTCTGATGAATAAGCCCCCACTCCAGACACACACACACACACTCATCATGGGGATGAGGGCCTGCAGTTTGTTCTTTTCTTGATTTGCTCGTTTGAACAAATGGTACAAATGATACCTCCATCCTGCCAAGAGCCCAGGCTTAAAACTCTACAGCAGGGACCATAAATTCAAATGATTACAGAGACCAGGCCAATGAGGGACAAGTGGAAACCGTGGGGAGCTGAAGAGTTCATGACTAATCTAAAAAAAGCAACCACCACTTGGCTGATCTGATTTTTCTTTTCCTTTTTGGTACCGGGGATCAAACGCAGGACCTTGCACTTGCGAGGCAGGCAGCGGCACCACTGAACTAAATCCAGCCCTTGATTTTTCAAAGGTAAAAAAAAAATCTAGATTTTAGCTGGGCCTGGTGGCGCACACCTGTAATCCCAGCACTTGAGGGGCTGATGAACCACTGCAAGTTCAAGACCAGCCTGGGCTACATCGTGAGTTCCAGGTCAGTCTCAACTACAAAGTGAGACCCTGTCTCAAAAAAACAAAGCAAAAAAATCTAGATTTTGTTTTATATGACCTCGCCAGATATTTAAACCAAAACAAAAATCTATCTCCAGGGCTCAGCCTGCTCTAGGTTCACTGAGGGAAGGGGTCTACCTCCCACAGAAATGATATTCAAAATACTGAGCTGTTAAGGTAATCTTAATATACAGATCAACATGTAAAGCAGATCTCCTATTGCCTAAATAAGCTATTATGACTTAAGTAATACAGCTGGTAGCAAAAATAATTCACCAGGTCATTCTTTTTTTTTTTTTTTTTTTTTTTTTTTTTTTTTTTACAGTACCAAGGATTGAACGAAGGACCTTGTGCTTACAAGGCAGGCACAGTGCCACTGAGCTAATCCCCAGCCCAAACCAGGTCATTTTAATGGATATAAATCATTTCTTGATTGGGGAAATTAAGCTTTTGGCAGTCACCACTAGATTTTTATCTCTTAAGGATCATGATTTGACATAGGGGATATAAAATTCTTCCAACAACTTCCACATTACATTGATGATCATTAGATGAATTAAATCGAGATTTTTTTCTTACCATCGATATTATTTATGATATTGAATCCTCTGCTTATGAAGAGCAATTACACTTAAATATTTTATGACTTTACAATATAATCTAAGATTTCTAGGTATTAAACCATAAAAATCATTTATGGAAATACCTTGTAACCAGTTAGCTTAATTTACAACTTTTTGTTCATTCTCAATCCATGCATCTTCACAAACCAGTAGCCCAAGATTTTAGGGTTCCAGAAATTTGAGGGCTTGGGATGTAGGTCAGTGGTAGAGTTCTTGCCAAGTATGTGCAAGGCCCTGATTAAATACCCAGCACTGCCCTCCCCCAAAAAAGTTGAAAAACTTAAGAAGTTCACTACATTTTTCACCTTTGTCATCACATACATTTCCATATTAGAAAATCCAATCATTTTCCTCCTGGAATTGATGGCTCATTTTCTTCAAACAATATACCTATGTTTTTAGAAAATACCTTCCACTTGTTTCAAACTGTTTACGTATGTCCAACTACTTTATAGTTAGTTGAGATAATGCCAGCTCTAATAAACATTTTTCTTGAAAAGCTAAATACTGTTATCGCCATTAAGGTGTCATTTATAGCACTCTGGAGGCTGAGGAAGGAGAGTCACAGGTTCAAGCCCAAGCTGGGCAACTTCACAACATAGCAAGACCCTGTTTCAAAAAATGACTAAGTAAAAGGTCTGAGGAGATAGCTCAGTGATGCCCTGCGTTCAATCCCCTGTACTGAAAAAAAATTATGTGTTATTTTGTTGTCTTCATTCTAGGCATGTTTTTAATGTTTTATAATAAAATCTAAGAGTATAAATATAAAAACCCACCGGGCGTGGTGGCACATGCCTGTAACCCCAGCACTCGGGAGGCTGAGGCAGGAGGATCGCTGTGAGTTCGAGACCAGCCTGGGCTACATAGTGAGTTCCAGTTCAGTCTCAACTATATAGTGAGACCCTGTCTCAAAAAAACCAAATAAAATAAAATAAATATAAATATAAAAACCCTGCACACCTACTTTTTTTACAAAGAATCACAACCTGCCAGCAAAAAAAAAAAAAAAGTACTTAAGGTTAATGATTCTCCTAAACCACTAAGTGTTTGTAAACATACGAACTTGGCAACAGTCACTTCAGTGACAGGGGCTAACCAACCTGAAATGAACGTGTCTCAGATCTGGCCATGACAAAAAGCCTCTTAGCGGTACTAATGTCCCACGATAATTAGTACAAAGCAATGATACTAAGACTTAGAGTATTAATCAACTTTAACATTTATTTACTATTTACCATGGATGTTAATACATTAATCATGTGCAGGGCACATACTGGCCAAATATCAGCTGTGGTCTACATGCTGAATTTAGTTCAGGGGCTATCAGGTAAAACTCCAAAAGAGATTATCAATGGGTCCTAACTAAAGATAGAAGGCTGCTGGCATTCAGTCACATCCCAAGAGGAACAATCATCGCTGCCTTCTTGCTTTGTTTTGCTTTTGGTGGGGAATGGATATCACATGGCGTCACATCTGGGCCACTTTATTGCTGAGTGCTCACTGCAGTTAAGTGGGAGGGAAGAACAGCAATACCTAATTTAACACTGCAAATAAAACATCTTGCCACATCGAACCTCCAACTTCTTGCCCAAGACTTAGCTTCAAGAAACTTGTCAAACGCCTTGGAAATCTTCTCTTAAGTTACCGCACGCTACTGTATGGGCATAGATATTTGCATGAGAGCAATTTCTGGACTCCCCACCCGAGCGTCCTGTCTGTAGTCCACACAGCCTCCGCTGCAGCCCAGCAGAGCTGCCTTCCCCGTAGATCGTGGGCAGTTACACCTCCATGCCCAGCCCGCAAGGGCCTCCTCCAGCAGAAGCACCCTTCTCCCTCCTTTCTTCTCGCCAGAGTCCATCACACTGGGTACAAGAGTTAATCCTCCAGCAGGCTTTCCAGGACTCCCCTGCGGTCCAGACCCTGCCCCGAGTTCACCCTTCTGTGAACTACGGTCTCCTCAAAAGCCCATTCGTCCTCAGGTAGCAGGGACACTCGCCCCCATCAGGACCACAAGCTTGCTAACCGCCTGGACAAACCAGGTTGTCCCATAGGCCCCCCACACCTGCGCCCTACTCAACGGTGACCGAAACCTACTTGGTGCTCCCCACACAAAGGAGTTTGGGACCTTTTCGCTATCTTCAAAGAGTTGCGAAACTGACCAGATTTGCTGGCTAGCCAGCACTGCCTCGGCCTCCGTAGGCTCGACACGCCTTTCCCTGCGCGCCCGCGCTAGCAGTCTGCGCAGCCGCACGCTCCCAGTCCCGGTGTGCTCCGCGCCTTCTTCCCCGCCAGCCCCCGGGATCCCCGCTGGATGCCGGGAGATG
>NW_022900949.1:33442482-33447023 GCF_012274545.1 Fukomys damarensis
GCCGCTCCCCACGGGGCTAGCACTGACGTGTCTCTCGGCTGAGGTGCTCTGCTCCGGAGCGGGCCCCGTCTCCTCATTCGGAGCGGAGCGAAGCCGAAGCGGGACCCGGAGCCCAAGCAGCCGCCGCCATGGCGAGTGAGTCCTTCGAGGGCAGCCCCGGTGCTTCCGGGACACATCGAGACCCCTTCCCCCGCCCTGGATCTCGGGCTCCCACCCTCCAGGCCCGCCTGGGTCCCCTTGCGCCCTGCCTGCACTCCCAGCCCTTTTTAGGGATCCTCGCGCTCCCCGGGCCCAGCCTGCGCCGCTGCGTCCTGGACCCGGGGCGTCCCTGGGTGGCGCGGCAGGTCTCCTTGTGTCCTAACTCTTCTTTTGTTTCTTTCATCAAAGTCAAATTTCTGGAAGTCATCAAGCCCTTCTGTGTTATCCTGCCGGAAATTCAGAAGCCAGAGCGGAAGGTAAGTTCCCCAAATGGCCATCAGAGGAGGCTTGGTGAAACCGGGCGTTGAAGTTTACAGTACAGTTAAAGATGGCTTCGACTCACTCATTGGAAACTCACTCCCTTCCCCTGGAGTGTGGAGGGGAGCGGAGCCTACGCTGTGGCTCCTCAGAGCGCTGTGGAGAGGCGGCCTGGTTGTGTGGACTCCGCTTCTAATCATCGTTCTGTATTTGGAGCAGCTTTGGTGGTTGTTGCTCGATGAACAGAACCTCAAGTTTGCCCTGGCCCAGACAGAGATAGTCAGGGCTGTGGATGAATAAGGCCCCAGTTAGGATCCCCAGATTGAGCGGCTGTCCCTTCTTTGAGCAGATCATGGAGTGTTTTTACCCGTATAGGAGGTGTCCTTTATACCCAGCTGCTAAGGGAAAGAATAGTCACTTTAGACCTAGTTTGTACATTTAATATAGGCTGTCACAGTGCTGAGAATATAGGCATTTTGTGAAGTCTGCTGTTATTCATAACAGGTGCATTAAAACAAGAAAAGAGTGTAGCTTTATGGTGAATTTTATCAGAATGTCCATGGCTGCCCAGCTACAGCCCAGAAGAGTGAGTGTGAAGTCTGACAATGAAGGAAAATTTCACTAGATGAACAGAAAGCTATCTTGTCTTCACACTGTTTTCAGACTGTTGTAATGCAGTCACATATGTTTATGTGTAGTCGACATCCAAGTGGATGTTTGGGTGCTTAGAATCTTCTTTTGTTCTTTTACATAAAATAGTTTCGTATAAATGCCTCTGATATATGCTGCCTTTGATGAACTAAATGGCATAGCTGCCCCCTCTGTATAAGTGTCCTGGAATGGGTAAGGCTCTGGAGCCTGGCCGTCCTCCTGCCTTTTACATTGTCTCCTAACAGCTGTGTGATCTTGGTGAGGGAAATATGGTATGTGCAAGTGTACATAGCGCACAAACTCTAGAAGAGATGTTGTCTGGTGGTTTGGCGAGATGATGAGAAATTTCCTGAGGGTGTGGAAGGGAATTCTGTCAAGAATATATACTTCGCGGATGCAAAGAAGACAAGAATAGTCAATATTTGGATGAAAGTGTTTAAATGTAGTTCGCATTGATATGACATAAAGAGTAAATGGGGAACAGTAGGTAAGAATAATAAAAAGACAGAGATTAGAAGGTCACTTTGGAAGTAAAAGAGAAGCCTAGAGGATGGTTTAGAGGCCTTTGCATTGGAGGGTATTGAGCAAGGATGCATTTAGGAGCTATTTAAGGAAAGAGGAGACACGACTTAAAGAGCTTTTGAAATTTTGCTGCTAGGTTTGCTTTTAACCAGAAGAGACTTGGTCATTTTAAAATTGTGAGTCATGAAAAAATTGTCTCCCTCTTCCTTTTCATGAGGATTGATTTCATGACAAGCTCATCACATCACTGGTTAATCAGAAAGCCTTTCTTTGGCCAACTTCTAGTTTCTTGGCGGGGTGGGATGACAAGTGGAAAAGGGAGCATTCTCAAGGCAAAGAAGAGTTCTGTGAATCCCCAGCTTCGTGTGTCTGCAGCCCTAAGTCACACCTCCATGGCTGGGTGTATCCAGTCTTCCCATGTTGTGGTCCACATAGAAGACTCAACTACTGTTCTGACCAGGCTGCCACGACCCTGACCCAGCACTCACACAGACTTCTCCTCTACAATTTGGTCCTTTAATAATAGTGTCACCCATTAGGTAGTTCCACCTCAAACCCTCAGTCTGCATAATAACTCATGTGTTTGTTAAGCCTTCCACATCCATTCTGGTGGTATAGACAGGCAGTTCTGTACTAGTGAAGATAGTGTTTAAGAGGAAGAAGACCCAGAATAGTTCCCTCTGTGCCAGTGAGTGGCTGAGGCCGTGGGCAGGAAGGGTCTAAATTTTTTTAATGATGCCTGATAATCATTTATAAAATGATTCTTGTCACCTATTTGACTTAGAAGATGAGAACATTCTTGAAGTTAAACAGATGTTACAGTACAGGTTAAACATGTAGCTCTTCCTGTCCTCCCCCAGTATCGCTTACTACGTGTATTACCTTAGATCATAAAAATACACTATTGAGCAATCCCAAATTCCAAATTAGTTGGCTCCAGAGTAATAAGATTTTCTTACTTCTCGACTCTTATCAAATGAAAAGTAGTTGCTCAGATGTCATCAAGGCTTGTCTTGTTTTGTGAAAGTCACTTTCTTTTGTGACTTCCTTGATCTTGGGTTTAGGTGAATAGTAAAGAGTATAGGTTTAGACTCAAACTTACTTCAACTGTGTGGCATGGATCAAGGACTTGGCCTGTCCAAGAGCTGGTTTTCTCATTGTATAAAAATGAAGACTCTGGTGAGGGAGGATTAACCGAGACCTTGCGTTGTGCCTCCTACATGGGCAGTATATGATACCTATTTTTGGCTTTAATACTGTTTGGTAGGTGAACAGAGGAAGGAGATCCAGTGTGAATCCATTTTTATTAACTTGGTTATGAAACTTCCCATGCTTGCTTTCTTTTCTACAGATTCAGTTTAAGGAGAAAGTGCTGTGGACAGCCATCACCCTCTTTATCTTCTTAGTATGCTGCCAGGTAAAATGCTCGGGCTTCAGGTTTTGGTGTTGGAATGGGGTTAGGAGTAGGCTGGAAATGAGGTGCCCACCGCTCTTCTCTCTGCTTGTTTGCAGATTCCCCTGTTTGGTATCATGTCTTCAGACTCAGCCGACCCTTTCTACTGGATGAGAGTGATTCTAGCCTCTAACAGGGGTAGGACTGTGGCTCTCTGCTTCTTCTCTGCACACTGTGGACTCAACCAGCCTCCGTTTAATTATAGGTTTTGGCTTTCTATGGAGCTCAGAGAGTGTTTGGGAAGGGAGGAATGTCGGCATGCCCCATTGAATAGACTAATTAAATGCTGCATTCAGCACCAAGGAATACCATCATGTTTGGAATTGGGTATAAATACAGTACAAAACCTATAATAACAAGATAAGTCTACATTGTAGAGAATTTGAAGAAACATGGGAAAGCTAGAATACCTTGTGAATACCTCAAATGCTGGGTGTCCGTTGATAACATCCTTTAGAATGTGTGATTTGTTTCTTAACTGCATCTTTTCCATATCTATAGGTTACGTATATGTGTCATACCAGTGTTTTGTATATTCTAACTAGTCACCTGCAGAGTTTGGGAGGATTTTGAATGTGTATGTTGATACTGATTTGATTAATCCATTTTTAAAATGTAGCTCAAATTAAGTTCCAAATCAGTCAGAGGTATAGCTCATTTTAGCATAATGGGAAGTAGAGGTTTGTTCACAACCAGATGCAGCTGCACCAGCCTCCTTTACAGACTCTGGAAATGATTTGAATGTTATCCTTTTTTTATTCACTGATGAAGAGACGAACCTTTCTTATCTCTGTAAGACCAGAATGAATCTGCTCATGATGAATTTAAATGTAGCAGTCTTTTGAGACACCATGTGACTTCCTAAACAGTAAGATGTTGCCTGGCAGGCTGAAAAGAATAAATTAAATTATACTCTAATCATTGGTATTGGGGAGTTACTCTATAAATGCTGCTACCCAATGTTTCTGTTTGAAACATGCTGGATTTGTGTAAGGGGCACCCATCCAGTTGTGTCCATTCATTCTGATTAGTGATGTTTTGCTTCTCCAAGCTAATGTTGACTGTCCTCCCTTCCTTTTCTGTCAAGGCACACTGATGGAGCTGGGCATCTCTCCCATCGTCACGTCCGGCCTTATCATGCAACTCTTGGCTGGTGCCAAGATCATTGAAGTTGGTGACACTCCCAAAGACCGAGCTCTCTTCAATGGAGCCCAAAAGTGTAAGAAAGCTTGTGTATCATATTCTGATGTCTATGGTTGAGAATTTGAATTTGCTCTAAAGTTGGAGGTATTAAAATAGTTGTGCTTGCTGGGTGTGGTGGCGCACACCTGTAATCCCAGCACTCGGGAGGCTGAGGCAGGAGGATCCCTGTGAGTCCGAGACCAGCCTGGGCTACATAGTGAGTCCCAGGGTAGTCTCAACTACGTAGTGAGGCCCTGTCTCAAAAAAAAAAAAAGAA
>NW_022900949.1:33447079-33452697 GCF_012274545.1 Fukomys damarensis
AGTTGTGCTTTGGGTGTGGTGGCGCACACCTGTAATCCCAGCACTCGGGAGGCTGAGGCAGGAGGATCCCTGTGAGTCCGAGACCAGCCTGGGCTACATAGTGAGTCCCAGGGTAGTCTCAACTACGTAGTGAGGCCCTGTCTCAAAAAAAAAAAAAGAATTTAAAATAGTTGTTCTTTGTACTGTGGAACTTCCTTAGCCAGCCAACTCTGCCAGTGCTCTATGACCTGTGTTAGCGAGAGGTGCCAGGCCCATGCAGTGGCAGACAAGGCAAGGGAGTTCCCTGAGGCCACAAGATAGAGTGGAGGAAGCGGGTTTGGAGTTCACCCTTCAGCTGCCACAGTTTCCTTACTACATGAAGGGAGGTAGCATCTCCTCAGGGCTATTGTAACAGTTCAACTGAACAATCATTCTCAGGGTGCCTGGCACTTAGTTATTCAGCAAATGTTGTGAGACCTCAACTCGGGAAAAGTGATCCTCCCAGTCCACCTGTGCCACCTACTAGCTCTGTGCTGTGGGAGAAAGTCAAATGGCAAATGACGGCTCTGAAGGTTCAACTTCTTCATCTGTTAGAATGAAGGTACTGGTAGTAGTGTCTAGTATGTGTGCCTTACAGCAAATGCTAGGTGGTAATGCTGACAGTGGCCAGTCACCAGAAGCAATCATCTTTAGCCTCTCTAAACTGAAAGATGTTAATTAGGAAATGAAATTTCCAGTCCCCAACTCAGCCATCTTTTCTTCTACACCACTATTTTTACAGCTCTTGTTAGTGGGTTAAAATTCAGCAAGAAAGACATTTAACTTAAATTTATCAGTTTGAGACACAAGTTAATCTTTTTAAATTTATACATGGAGTATTTTTCAAAAGCAAAAATTAACTGGTTTGGTTTTTCTATTTGTTTTGTTGAAATAGGGTCTTGCTGTGTATCCCAAGCTGGCCTTGAACTCACAACAGTTCTCCTGCCTCAGCTTCCTGAATGCTGGGATTGGAGGAGTGTGCCACCACACCCAGCCTCCAAAATTAGATGTTTTTTCTTTGATCTTGACAATTTTTTGTGTTTTTTGCCTTAATTGAGGGGTTTAGGGCTGGGAGTATATTTCAGTGGTAGAGCACTTGCCTAGAATGTGCAAGGCTATGGGTTCCATCCATGGCACTATAAAAATAAGAGAAAAAGAATTTAGGGTTACTGAGCACTTTATAAAAAGTGAAATAGGGACTTTTGGTGGACACTTTGGAGGAAAATTTCATTTCCTGTGATAGACTAAACTGAAAAACTGAAGTTGACACCCAAACTTAGAAATCCACGTAGGACTGAAAAAACCAATAAAATATACAGTTCCATTGTGCTTAATGAAATATAAGATACAAGAAACAGTCTGCACAAGCTCTCTCAATATCTGTAGTGCTTGGTAGTCAAGGAAATAGGGCCAATAACCAGACTGATGGCAATATGGGATTTTTCCCTTTAAAAATACAGTCAGGGCCAGGGATTTAGCTCAGTGGTTCCACAAGTATGAGGATCTGAGTTTGATCCCTGCTACCAAAAAAAAAAATAAAAATACAATCAAAAGCTGGGTGTGACAGCACAGGCCTGTAATCTCAGCACTCAGGAGGTTGAGGTAGGATTGCCATGAGTTTAAGGCTGGCCTGGACTACATAGTGAGTTCAAGGCCACCCTGACCTACATAGTGAGATCCTGTCTCAAAAAAACAGGGATTTAGCTCAACGGCCGGCCCACACCTAACTCCCAAGCACAAGGTCCTGAGTTGACCCCCACTACCAAAAACAAAACAAAAAGAACCGCTGGGCCTATCAGCATATACCTATAATCCTAAGTACTCAAGAGGCTGAGGCAGGAAGAGCGTAAGTTCAAGTCCAGCCTGGGTAATTTAGTGAGACCCTATGTCAAATTTTTAAAAATAAAAAGGGCTGGAGATGCAGCTCAGTACCACAAAACAAAACCAGAAAAAGGACTCATTTAGAAGGACTTATTTTATTCTGTTAGTTCTGTGTTCTGGACTCGGGCCTGGACAGTCAGCCTCTAAGGGTGGCCCACATGTAGTTCAGCATCAGAGAATCCAGAGCCCAGGTGACAGGACAGTGCACTTGGGTGCCTCTGGTGGTGACATCACGGACTTGAATAGATTGTGCTGTGTGACTGACTCGCCTTGGAGAAGAGCCACATTAGCCCATTGCATCTCCTTTACTCCCCTTGACTGAAAGGGTGGCGGGGCTGGCGCCTCTTCCCAGGGACATCCCGAGTGTGGTGCTACCCTGCAACTGAGCCTTTCCTCAAGCATCCTCTGGGCAACGTCAGGATTGACCACTGCTGTTCTCCTCAGCGTTGGGAGTGGAGGTGTTCACCAAGGGCTTCCTCGCTATTGTCCTACTAAGTGTCCTCTGTGACACCCCACATTGCAAACACAGTCTTTTGCTTTCTAGTGTTCGGCATGATCATTACCATCGGCCAGTCTATCGTGTACGTGATGACGGGGATGTACGGGGACCCTTCTGAGATGGGCGCCGGCATCTGCCTGCTCATCACCATCCAGGTAACATGGCGCTAATGTCCCACCAAGCACCTCATACCCTAATCCCTGTGAGCACCTCCCCTGTGCCTGGAGGAGGCCCACACCCTCAGCTTTGCCCTCCGAATTCACCAGAGGACAGGCTGACTCGGCCCTCACCATTTATATCAGAAAACCCAATTAGGAAAGAAGGAACCAGGCCCTTGGGGAGCAGTAACACATAGTCTGTTTGGGTTTTTTTATTTTCATTTTTTTAATTTAACAGCTCTTTGTTGCTGGCTTAATTGTCCTACTTTTGGATGAACTTTTGCAAAAAGGGTACGGCCTGGGCTCTGGCATCTCCCTCTTCATCGCCACCAACATTTGCGAGACCATCGTCTGGAAGGCCTTTAGCCCCACCACGGTCAACACTGGCCGAGGTAAGTAGGTCTCGGGCACACCTGGTTCCTCTGTGTGCCTCTGCAGAGGTTTTCGGATGGCTTAGATTAGGAACGATACCAAGGCTGTGTTTTTACATATGGACATCGGGCTTGCCAGAATACATAGTCCTGCCTTGTTTTCCGTAACATGCGTGAACCTCCATCACAACATTTATCTTAACCAGTTATCTGCTGATGGGGCATCTAAGTCATTTCCAGTTTGTTGTCATTTACACTGAAATAATAAACATCACTGTACATTTGTCTTTATGTATTTGGGCAGTTTCTCTTGGTGAATACTTTTCCAAAAATGGAATTGCTAAAGAAACCAAAGCACTTGTTCATGCAAGGGGCAGCTTTGAGAAAGAGGCTTTAACTTGGGGCTCATCACCTGGGTCCAGATCATGCCTGTGCCTGTCAGTTGTCCATGTGTGACTGAGGAAACTGTCCCACCACAAAACTAGTTTCCAGGAGATGAGAAAGAACACACTTAATGATTCCTGGCTCGTGGTAGATGTGTGACAAACATTGCCGTGCTGTGCTATATCTCTTGAGGGTGGGTCTGTCGGTGTCTGGTCATAGCTGGGCCCCCCCGGAGCAGAGGTACAGCAGGAAACGCCATGCGTGGTATGGAGGGTGCCAAGGACAGGGTGGTTACGAGGGTGCAGTCAGGGATCGGCGTGCGGAGGGCACCTGGGGCTGCAAGCTCTGCCTAGAGGGAAGGAAGCTGTGAGATCCACTTGGGCAGAGACTCGCCATGGCTGCCTCCCAGACTGGGTGGGAACTGGGGACAGCGCAAGTACAAAGTGACCCTGAATAACACCAGCCCTTCCCAATAACCCCTTTCCCAGAGGTCAGCAGGATGTGTTTCAAGAACCATGTGACAAACTAAGAGAGCTAAGACCTCATCCTGGCACTGCTGTTACCTGGCTTCCATTCCACAGATACTTTGCCAGTTGCCTACTAAGTACCAGACCCAGCTGCAGGCTCTAAAGACAAAATAAAATGTGTGATGTATGCGTGTCAGGCTCAGGATGTGGGGAGTGGTGTTTGTGTGTAATCCAGGAAGGCCTCGCTGACAGTTGAGCAGAGTCTCGCGGTGGGTGCCAAGGCCCTAGGGTAGGGCTGCACCTCGTGTGTTGAAAGAGCAGGGTGTATGGCTGATCAGAGTGAATGTAGGCAGAGGGCTGGGGACGGCCGAGTGCTGCTTGGTGGCAGGGCAGTATGAGGAAGACCTTCCTCCTCAGGGACAGTAGGGAGGTAAATCACTTCTGTCGCACACCCAACGTTGGAAAGGAGGGGGACCAACAGCAGACACTGCAGACATAGACAGGGAAGCCAGGGAGAGTCGGGCCGAGTGTTTGTCATGGAAGCAAACTCAGAGCCAGGGTGGTACCACTGGATGTTCAGTTGGGCAGCATCCAACACCGAGTGGCCCGGCTGTCTCAGGGCAGGGCTGGTGCCCCTCTGTCCCAGATCCATCAGCCAGCACTGCCCACAGCCCCATCTCTGGAAAGTGTCAGCCTCTTGCTGGTGCCAGGCTTGCCTGTGCAGTACTTCCCTGATGCCATCTTCTTGCTTCTGTTGCTTTTCTTTTCCCTCATAAGTCTGTTTCTTTGCCGTTTCCACAATGTCTGAGTCTCTGTGCACCGTGCTACAGCTGCCCCTCTTCCTCTAGGTCAGTTGCTTCCTGCCTCCACTCTGTCCTGCTGTCGGGCATGAACTCAGGCTTGGATCCACCTCATGTCAGCCTGACAGTGCTCACCTCAGGGCATAGTCGGGGTGAGGCATGGGCAGCCTGAGCTCAGACTGGACTCCCTGGGGTTTGCAGGGCCTTTTAAACTGGTGTCCTCCTTCCCCACGGCTGGTGGCCATGGACCAAGAGTGAGAGTAGTTACTCAGAAGGGTAGAGCAGCCCATTGCTGTGGGTCACATTTTCCATAGGAGAAATGGAAATGGAGGAGATTTAAAAAAACTGTAGCGTGTTCCTGTGGCCATGGCGTGCGAGCCATGAATGCACAGATGCTAACGGGGAGGCTGAGCCTCTCGTTCCTCCCCTCACCCCCTTCTGCCTCCTTCCCGACAGGAATGGAGTTCGAGGGCGCCATCATCGCACTCTTCCACCTGCTGGCAACACGCACGGACAAAGTCCGAGCCCTGCGAGAGGCCTTCTACCGCCAGAACCTCCCCAACCTCATGAACCTGATCGCCACCATCTTCGTCTTCGCCGTGGTCATCTATTTCCAGGTATGTCCCTCCCAGCTCTTGTAGCTCCTATCTTCACCATGGGAAGGGCCCTGCCCTTTGAAACTTCTCAGGGTCTAAAGTTACTAAGTCTGTTTAACGTGCTTCTCAATAAGAGAACATAACTGCTAGCTGGCCTTTTTGAAATTGGATTTTTTTTTTTTTAAAGACAGGGTCTTGCTATGTAGCCCAGGCTGGCCTTGAACTCTCCTCCTATCTCAAACTTCCCACTACTGGGATTACAGATGTGTGTTCCACACCCAGCCCGATAAGAATTTATTCTATTAGCTGGGCGTGGTGGTGCTTGCCTGTAATCCCAGCACTTGGGAGGCTGAGGCAGGAGGATCTTGTGAGTTCCTGGGGTTGCCAATCTGTCTCAACTACATAGTGAAACCCTGTCTCAAAAAACCAAAAAAAAAAAAAAAA
>NW_022900949.1:33452855-33490900 GCF_012274545.1 Fukomys damarensis
AAAAAAAAAATTTTTTTTTTTTTTATTCTATTGAGATTTCTTTTTTCTTTTTGGTACTGGGGATTGAACTCAGGTCCTTGCATTTGTGAGGCAGGCAGTGGAACCACTGAGCTAAATCTCCAGCCCAAGAATTTATTCTAAATCCCTTATATTCTAAGCTATGCTCTAGGGCTGGGCAGGTTGTAAACATAAAGTACCAGACACTCTTGCTGCCCTTTCAGAGGGAAAGGTTAATACTGTAGACTAAAGTTCAGTTTTTCTGTTGATGGATAAAAGCATTGTAAAGGCTGGGCATGGTGCCAACACCTATAATCCCAGCTTCTGGGGAGGCTGAGGCAGGAGGATCACAAGGTGTGCATCCAGCCTGGGTTACATCGTGAAGCTGTGTCTCAAAATAAAAAATCAAAAGGGCAGGGAATGTAGCTCAGTGAAGAGTACTTCCTAGCATGTGCAAAGCCTGGGTTCCGTCCCAGCATTTAAAGGACCACAGAAAACCACAGCGTTGGAAAGGACCATCCTGGGGTGTGCGGCTCCTGTAACAGCAGCACGGGGCCAACCACACCTGGAGACCCGCTTTGGGATTTGGGTTCATATCTCAGTGTTCTTTTGTCTGTGCTGCATGGGTGCCATACGGTGGTGGGCTTTGGCTTTTGTCAGGCACAGGATCGTCACTGCTGTTCTTGGTCTGGCTGGGAGCACTCTGTGTGTCCCAGGCACAGCGGTGGGCAAGGAAGCCCAGCTAGCTGCCTCTGCCTCGGGAGCCGACTAGACAGCAGGACTCCATGTTCTGTGCTTCCCAGGGCTTCCGGGTGGACCTGCCCATCAAGTCCGCACGCTACCGTGGCCAGTACAACACCTACCCGATCAAGCTCTTCTACACCTCCAACATTCCCATCATCCTGCAGTCCGCCCTGGTGTCCAACCTCTACGTCATCTCCCAGATGCTGTCAGCACGTTTCAGCGGCAACCTGCTGGTCAGCCTGCTGGGCACCTGGTCTGTAAGTGTGGCAGGGCAGCGGGGACCATCCTCCAGCGGGTAGTGTGTGCCTGTCCTGCTCCGGACTGTCACCAGAAGTCATCTCTTTTCCCTAAGAAAGCCGTCCTGTGGGTACTGTGTGAAGCCATTCTCCTTCCTCTGCTCAGAACTCTGGGTCCTGTGCTGAGGTCTGGGGAGACAGCATTCCCAGGCTTTCTGTTCTTCTGCCTAGGATACATCCTCCGGGGGCCCCGCACGTGCTTACCCAGTTGGTGGCCTGTGCTACTACCTGTCCCCTCCGGAGTCGTTCGGTTCCGTGCTGGAAGACCCGGTCCACGCTGTGGTGTACATCGTGTTCATGCTGGGCTCCTGTGCCTTCTTCTCCAAGACGTGGATCGAGGTCTCAGGCTCCTCCGCCAAAGATGTGAGTAGGGGTGGTTTCTGCGAAGTGATAAGCTGTCGCTGTGGGTATGGATAGCAGCTCTTCCCAACTGGTGGCATGCACTTGACACCTGAAGGCTGGTCACCCAACAGTGAGCCAGCACTGGGTCACTGAAAGGAAAGGTTCAGCTTCATCCATGAGCCCTTACGGCAGTTTTGCAGTTTTCTGTGTAAATACAGTTTGTGCTGCAGAGGAACAATGAAATGTCCACTTCCCCTCGGCATGCAGTTTAAAATTGGAGCCAGTCTTGGAGGTGCACACTTGTCACCCCAGCACTGGGGGGCTGAAGCAGGGGGATCACAGCTTAACAAAAACCTGTCAGTAAAAAAATAAAAAGGGCCGGGGTGTAGTTCTGTGCAAAGGCCCTGGGTACAATCCCCACCATTGTAAAAAAATAATAAATGAATAAAATTGAGTGCATCTTCCACCTGGGCCTCATGCAGGTTGCAAAGCAGCTGAAGGAGCAGCAGATGGTGATGCGGGGCCACCGCGAGACGTCCATGGTCCATGAGCTCAACCGGTGAGTGCACCGCACCCACTGCCTTGCAGTCCAGGCCAAGCACTCT
The DNA here is from genome assembly GCF_012274545.1 of Fukomys damarensis. NCBI lineage: Eukaryota > Metazoa > Chordata > Mammalia > Rodentia > Bathyergidae > Fukomys > Fukomys damarensis. The sequence continues at coordinate 33,454,840 of NW_022900949.1, forward strand.
GCTTTTCTGCGTCCCTGAGTCTCATCACTGTGCTCTAGGTAGAAAAGGTTCCCGTGTCATTAAATTTGTATGACCTTGTAGACGCTGGAGATGTAAAAGTGAAAATGTAGAGCTCCCTACCCCCAAAGGCGAGTCAGGTCAGGGAAATAGGCATGGCCCAGTGAGGGCAGAAGGAGACCGTATGGCAGATAGGGCTGGCAGCAGGGACCCTCGCTGTGCTCATACCGCAGGGTAGCCTGAAGTGGCCATTGCCTTGGGTGTGGAGGGAAGAGGTGGGGGGCAGTATTGGCAGCACGTGTTGTAGGTAGGCCTTCCGGGTCGCAGTGTCTGTCACAACTGCTCGGCTCCTCCACTGTCCCTGGAGAGCAGCCCGGCAGCACTTAGCCAACGTCCCCACCGAACTGTGGGCAGGTCAGCCGGCAGGCAGGAGGCCGTCATGCTCGTTCTCTTCCCCGCACGCCTCCTGATCGACGGCTGAGTGCTGCAGAAACACACTCAGGCAGGTCCCTAGATCTTAATTTCAAGCGGCCACAGTTTTTTAAGAACTGAGTGAGATTAATTTTAACATATGCATCTAACTCGGTATGTCTAGAGTATCACTTCAGACTGCACGATGTAAGAAAAGTCATGGCACCATAGTTTACACTCTCGTTTCCAAGCTAACCGGACAGTCATGGTCCCCAGTCACTTGTGGCCCACCAGCGGGGCAGCTCTGGTCTCAGCCCACTCTGGGAGACAGCCAGTGGGCCCCTGCATGGTGGGGGGGTCCAGCCCTTCCTGGAGCCCAGAGCTGACCATGTCCTGTCCCCCAGGTACATCCCCACGGCCGCAGCCTTCGGCGGGCTCTGCATCGGGGCCCTCTCGGTCCTGGCTGACTTCCTGGGTGCCATCGGGTCTGGAACTGGGATCCTGCTGGCAGTCACCATCATCTACCAGTACTTTGAGATCTTCGTGAAGGAGCAGAGCGAGGTTGGCAGCATGGGCGCACTTCTATTTTGAGCAAGAGGCTGCTTGAGCTGCTGGAAGGAGCCCCACCGCAGAGGGTACTGCTGCGGCCTATGGACTCGTGTTTAATGATGGCTTTTTCTGATTTCATATTCCTTAAATCCACTGTGTAAAGTGCTAGAAATTTTCCAATTTGAAATTTTGCTTTTAGTTTTCCAGCATTGGCAAAAAAACTTAAAAGGAAGGGAAGCGCTCGTCAGCTGGCCACCAGAGCCTGGGTGGTAAGCAACTGTCTCAAGTGTCCATGTCACTTTTTTCTGAACCCTCGCAGCTGCAGGGGTCCCCGCTGTCCCCCTCATGGGTGGGCAGTGTCCTATTCCATTTGGAAGCACAAACACTGAAACTCCTTCAGGGTGACGCTGGAGCAACATGTGGCCTCAGAGCCCCGGCTGTCTCCTTCACTGTCACCTGGGAGGCTGGCTTAAGACTGTTCTGTACGAGACTCGACTCCCCTTTCCACATAAGGTCTTTGGGCAGAGCTCAGAGGCACACGGTCCCTGGGACTGAGCGCACACACCATGGTTTCTTCCTGAAAGTGCACCAAGCGGGCTGCCTGGTCCCAACACTGCCTGTTGTGCTGTCTCCTTGTGGCTGCGCTCACTCCTCCCCTCCGTCCCCAGGGAGGGGAGCCACTAGCCACTGCCAGACGCAGGAAAGGCTCAGTGTTCCAAGCCATTTCCGCCTCCCACTCGTGTTTTAGAATCTCTTCTTGCCCAGATGCAAGCAAGCAGATGACAAGACACCACCGGTCTCCTGGCCATCACCAGGACCGTGAGTGGGGAGCAGGTGTGCAGCCGAGGTCAGGGTCATGGTGGGGGGTGTCCTGGAGACACTACTGCAGCATGATTGAAGACTCACAGCTATGTCTGAAGTTAGCTCTGTCTAGGGCCAGTGACAGATGACAGGGCAACCCCTCTGGCCTTGGGTAGGCCCTTGGGACAGGAACAGGATCTGGGCTGAGTTTAGATGAAGGTGGGACCAGGGTACTTGGCACCCTCTGGCTTCTTCCTGCCCGAGACCTCACTGGCAGTGCTGATTGGCAACAGCACAAGCCAGAGTGGGCAGGTCCCTCCCCACAGCCAGGGCTTACACCAGTGATGGCCAACCTACCGCAAGTGTGCCACAGCGGGCCGTTTGTGTTTTTGAAAGCTCAGAGGTTCGCCATTGCTGGCTTACACCATATCACACGTGGCCTTGTCAGACCCAGTCCTGGGCAGCCATCCCTGTGCCCTGTGCCACCACAGCTGGGCTCACCCCTGTGGTTGGCAGTCACGGGGTGGGTAGGGGCTGATCCTGGCTTCCAGGGACTGTCACTGTGGATGCCAGAATGGCACAACTGAGATGCAGTGAATATGATGAATAAAGCCAACTTTTTACAAGCTGCCTGGTCACGTTCTTTAAAAAAAAAAAAAAAAAAAAGTTTATTACTTGAGAGGCAGATAAGCCCTGAAGGCTTTTGTGTGCTTTTAGGATGGAAGGCTTGGCCAAGGGTCTGCATGTGGATGTCCCTCCTCCAGACACTGCACAGTAGCACTGGCCTGCGCGCTCATGTTGGTGGTAGAGTGGGTGCATGTTAGGCCTATGGGGTGCCGGCCCCACCTTGGGCCACAACACTACCGGCTGGCTAGGGGAGGCCCCAGCCCCCCCACTGCGTGTGGGAGCCCTGCTCAGCAGCACCTGCGTGTTGGTGTCGCCAGCTCTGCTTCACCTGGGGTTACTTGCTGTTCTGCTCCCCTGCAGCATGTGTTCTGCCACCCACTTGCACATCACCTCACATCACTTCTAGTAGAGGCCCAGGGGAAGCAGCCAGAGAAACTAAGGCCCAGTGAAATAGTGGCCAAAGTCACAGCTGCACAGTGGCAGCTGTGACTGTGGCCCAGGATCTCTAGCTGCCGGCCCTGTGAGGCAGAGCGAGGCCAGGAAGCACCAGGCTCCTCCACTGCTCAGCTCGAGTCCTCTCCTGTGCCCCTGACACTGAGCCACACCATCCCCTAGCCTGCTCCTGGGCCCTACCACCCACTGCACTCCACAGAAATAAGGGTAAGTGGGGTTGGAGCTGATTCCATCCTCCGGGAGCTCACGCCCCAGCAAGTGCGCTCTGCAGTGTGCCAAGCCAGGAGCCTGTGCTCCTCTTCATCCTTAAAAGCCCACTGAGTAAGGCTGCAAACAGGCCCAGGAGAAGGGGCCAGGATACAAACCTCTCCTGCAGAAAGGAACTAGAACAACTGCATCCTCTAAGAACCTCTAAGGTGGACACAGAGAGCAAGCAGAACAGCTGTCACTGTGTTCGGTGTTGGTGGGGAGTGGGTGAAACCTAGACAATGCTCCAGGAAACTCATAAATGACCTACATCTCATGCCAGCCACAGTTCCTATAGGACCTGTGCAGAAACAATGTTCCCGCTGGCTGAGCGCTGCCCACCCCCAGCCACAGCGGGACAGAGGGGTGAACTGAGGGAAGCCCAGGCCTCTGGGTTCCCCTCTCAGGTGCTGGGGAGGGGCAGAGAGAGGTACAGGACCTTTCTGAGCACCAGCTGCAACCTTGATAGGATTCAGGTTTCCCTTGGTCCGCACTCATGGGATGGTCCACTTAAGATGTGTGCTTTTCACTGGGTGTAAACTGAGACTTTAAAAAAAGCTACAAATATAGCCAGATGTGGCAGACCCTACCTATAATCCCAGTGCACAGAAGGCTGAGGCCAGCCTGGGCCGCATAGGGAGTCCCTGTCAATCAACCAGTGAGTAAATATTCTGGAAAATTAGACACACTTGTACACACAAGTATAGTATTTTGAAATTTAAAAGTGCGACCCAGGGCTGGTGACAGGGTGGGCAGGGGCCTGTGGTGTGGGCTGGCCACGCCCCCTTGGCGGGGAGGAGACGGGGCCTGTCGAGTGCTCCCGCCTCGTGGGGGCGCTGTAGCCTCGCCATCCCGGGGCGGGTGCCATCGGCCCCTCAGAGGGCTGGAGTTGTACTGTCTCTGCGGCCACCTTCGCCAGCCCGTGCCCGCCGGGACGCCTCACAGTGGCCCTGCCTCCCCGAAGACGTCCTAGCCAAGGCCCCGGAGCCTCAGTCGGTCCCCGCGGCCACCCCTTCCTGGCGGGACGGCTGTGCGAGGCACGCTGGTGCTCGAGCCCTCGGGCCGCCGTCCCTGGTCCCCCGGTTCCCGCATCCCGCTCCGCCGTGTCACCCCGCGTCCAGCGGCCCCATTAATCACGGCGCTGACGCGAGGAGGCGGCGGCGGGGGCGCGATCTCAGCGCCCATCGACCTTATCGCGCCGGCCCAGCAGCCGCCCCGCCGCCATTGATCGCGGGCCGGGCTGGGGTCAGCACGGCGACGCGGTGACAGCGCATCCATCGCAGGCGACGCGGGCGGCACGACCAGCAATTAATCACCGCCTGCCGCGAGTGACTGCCGGGCGACGGGGCAGCGGAGCTGCTGTCCTAGAAGCAGCCGAGGGGGAGCGGCCCCCACTGATGAAGCAGGGACCGAAAAGGAAGTGTCAGAGGTGATGCGGGGCTGCTTCCCACCAAATGGAAGGGCAACTGGCCCAACCTGGCAAGCACCAGTGCACCTTCGACAAAGGAATCACTTCTCCCCCTGGCTGGGCAGCACCAAGATGGGATCCATGGGCCCAGGGAGAGGACGTGTACATGTGGTTCTTGGGAGTGGAGGGCACAATGAGTAGGTCTTGTCTTCTCCTGACGGCCCTGAACCCACACTTGCCCCTCTGGGAACTTTAGGGCTTTGTGCAAACTGGGGGTCCTCAGAGCCCTTTAAAGCTCTGGCATCTACGAGGGGACCAGTGGAGCCTTGTAGGGTGCAGGCTCCTCTGTTAACACAACCGTGTTGTTGCTTCCAAGAGCGACAAGGTTAGGGCCTCTCCTCTGAATTTGTCACCTCACCAAGTCGACATGTCAATCTCTGGGATACAGCTGTCCTACCTGCAGGTGGAGGTGCCTAGGCTGGAGCAGAGGAGGGACCGGCTCTGTCCACACCAAAGGCCAGTGGGCAGGAGACAATGCAGGCACAGTCTGAGAACCTCTGCACTTGTCACCTGTCACCTCCACCCCATCCTCCACAGCAGGGCTTCTGGAGTGGGCCCCAGGGACCAGAGAAAGGGACAGGGTGTGACCCCAGCCTCCTTTGGCAACTCCACTGCATTTGAGAAGCAGCTAAGAAAGTCGCTTTCTGGTGTGAGCAGGTGTGACCATGTGTCTGCTGCCCATCAACCTAAGGGGCAGCCCTAAGAAGTAGGTAGGGGTCTGCAAGGACCACAGCAGGAGACCTGGGTCCACCAGCCAAGCCAGGACTGTCTTTCAAGAGCCCTTCCAGCTCCCTAGCATCCAGGCCACTAGCAGAGCAGGCACAGACCAGGATTTATGTCCTGGCCACCCAATCGCACGCTGGGAGGCACCTGAGGGCCTGGGCCCGGATCAGAATATTCAGCCACTGCCTCAGCCAGCCCCCAGCCTGCCTCACTTTAATATTACAACAATTTTTCACACTGGAGCTGAAATGGTGCAAAAAATGGGGCTGCTGTAATTGTTGCTAGATTGTGTGTCAGGCCGATAAGATGTAACAAATATTTTCTTCCCCACCAGGGTCTGTTTCCCTCTTGGTAATGGATGGAGAAACTTCTCATAGTCTACGAGGGATTGGTCGTAAAAACTTCGCCTGGAAGATTAATGTAATAATCACAGGTCTTACTGGGAAAAAATAGGAGGGAAATTAAAATAACCAAACCTTCCTGTCTGGAGCCATCTGCCACCCTCTGGAGAACCAGCAGCCTGGGCACCACCATGGCCAGGACACCCAGGGGCCCAAGTGAACAAGACCATGCGCCCCTTCCAAACCAACTGCCCTGGTGTCAGCCGCCCTGGGCAGCTGGGGGTGGCTGTGCAGGCCTGGACCAGGTCTGTTGTTACAGGGTCACATAGCACCTCCCTACTGCCTCATGACACAAGACCCTCCCTGTCCCCGGGGCAGGGATCTTCCAGCTCAGGGCTGTTGGGGGCTGCCCTGAAGACAAAGCCATAGTGACAAGGACATGCTGAAGGGACACAAGAGCCAGCAGGAAGAGTGCTCAGTGGCCAAAGTGGGACCAGCATGAGGCTCCAGCCCAAAGTAGCCACTCAGCACCCAGAAGTCCCTAAATCGGTGGAAGACACAGCAGTCTCTGGGCAGGGCTCCCAACACCTGAGGTAAACACATGGCCCGAGAGGAGTGTGGCCCTGCCTAGGAAGAGGAGTGGCACAGAGCACATGGTGAAGGGGGACAAGGAACTCAGATCAATGGAACCCCAGCTGGGTGGTCAAGGTGGCCACTAACAGTGCACGTGCCTACAGCAAGACATGAAGAAAGGGCATTTCTGCCTGGTCCTCCCCAAACCCACAATCCCAGGCCAGAGGGGAGCATTAGACAAACCCCACCTGAGGGACATGAGACACAGAATCTGACTAGCCTTCGTCTGAACGCCAAAGCCATCAAAAAACAAGGAGAACCTGGAACACTGGCATTGCCAGGAAGAACCTCGGAGACAAAACAGCCAGACGTCTTGGGCAGCAAAAGACAGAACCCACTGTAGCAGCATGCCACCCACTCTGTCAGTGACGAGGGAGGCTGGCTCTAGCACTCACCAAACTCCCCATACCACCTGCGCAATAATTCTGTGAGACTACACTGCCCTGGGATGTAAATGATTTGATGGTTGTTATCTGCAGTACTGGGGATGGAACTCAGGGCCTCAGGCACACTATAAAAGTTAATTTTTTAAAAACTTAAAAGGAGGACCAAGCATGGTATCATATGCCTGTAATCCCAGCCCTCAGGAGGCTGATGCAGGAGGATCATCGTGATTTCAAGTCCAGCCTGAACTATATAGTAGCCCATGAGGGTCTCAAAAACAAAAACGGGGCTGGGGACTTAGCTCAGTGATTCCGCCGCCTACCTCACAAGCACAAAGTCCCAGGGTCAATCCCCAGTACTGAAAAAAAAAAAAAGACTGGGGATGTAGCTCAGTGGCACCATGCCTGCCTGGCAAGCACAAGGTTCTGAGTTCAATTTCCAGTACCAGGAAAAAAAAAAAAAAGAACTTACAGGACAGAGAGAAGTATCATAAAAATAACCTATAAGATTTTACTAGCAAACACACCAGGTAAAGAAGGGTTCCTGCAAAGCAACCACAGGAAAATAACCATAACTTAACAAAAAAAGCCTTCAGCACTGCAGAGCACACCCCCAGCTGTGTCACTTCATGTATTTGTCTTGCTGGTCGGCCAGGATCTTGGCTGAGGACTTGGCGTCATAGAAGAGCTCACTGATTTCCTCCACATGCTCCTTCTCAATGCTGTCCTTCCCATTGATCTTGGCCAGCAGGTTGGCGGGGGTCAGCAGCTGCACGGAGTACCTGCCAGGGACGGGGCCTGGTGAGCCTGGGCAGGGGGCCGGGGGGTAGGCAGGCAACACAGGCTGAGCCCCATGCTGGGCTCAGGTGCTTGCTGCAGACACAGCAGGAAAGAAGAGGAGATGCTGTTTCTAAGGGCTGAGGTCACAACCCATCTGAGAGGGGCCGGAGGCCACCAGGATGACACGTGTCGTCCCACACCTTCCCCACAGTGATGGGCAGGAGTCACCCAGGGCAGCAGGAATTCACACCAAGACTGCCAAAAAGCCCCTCCAACACAGGCTGAGACTCGGCGATGATAAGCAGCGGCTTCCGAAAAAACATCTTGTGCCCCTGCTTCCTCCTCAGGAGCGGAACTGACTGGAACGCTGTGCCCAGGCCAAGCCTCTTAGCCACAGGGACCAATCCCTGTGCACCGAGTTGGCCCCCCCACTCCCTGCCTCTGGACCCCCAGAGGACAGGCCCCCTGGCTGGCTCTGTGCTGCTCCCTCTGCAGATCCCCACACACGAACCCCAATAGCAGGCAGTGCCCTCTCACCTCAGTGTGGTCTTGGTGCCGATCTCGCCCAGATGGTTCAGCGCCTCCTCGCTGATGTTGATCCCCTCTGTCTGGGCTCGGATCTTAATGATCTTTTATAGGAAAAAAAAATGATCAGCAGTGGCCTACCCCGAATATCTCATCTAGAAAAAGGTTTTGGTCTTTTGGAGTTGGGAGTGGAACCCAGGGCCTCACAAGTCCCAGGCCAGCGCTCTGGTACCGAGCGGTGCCCCACTCTTATCAGGTGCCTGAAGTGTTCGTCATCTCACCCTGCCTGGGCTGGGGGCGGGAAGCTGGCAGCTGCACCACACTGCTGGCCGGCACCCTCAGGAGCATGTGCCACCCCTCCTTCAAGTCTACCCGCTGTGCCTACAGCTGTGCCCTTCCTCTCCAGCTGGGCATCACCCCTAGGAGCACTCAGACAGGAACGGACATTTTTTACATTGATAAATATGATGGTTAAATAAATCAAAAAAGTTGCTTTTAAAGATCCCCCAGCCCACACAGCATCGTGGGGAGATATCTAATCTATCAAGAGGAGGCTGCATGGTGCAGCGGGATTCTGGCGGGTGCAGGGCGGAGGCAGCGTGGCCGCCCTGCCGTCACTCGGTGGCGTGGGGTCCGCAGCGCAGCCGAGCTGAGTGATAAGGGCCAGCAGGATAATGATGTTGTGTGTTGTAGAGCCGAGATAACTCGAGGACTTCGAGCCTCATATAATACAGGAATTTTTCACTCTGGCAGCTCCGTAAACAAGATATCAAGAAGCTCTTGTTTAAATTAAACCTATAAAAACAGCTGGGTGGAGGCCCAGGAACAGGGAAGCTCTGAGTTCCAGCTCCACCTTGCAGGAGGGAAAGAGCCAAAGTGTCAGCCTGGCCTGGCACAGGAGAGTCTAGGCTCAGGGATCCCTGGCCAGGAGCCTAGATGGGAAAGGGCTGCCCTAGTGCCCCAGGCAGCTGGATCCCCAACCGAGGCCACTCCAGTCCAAGGCACTGCTGTCAGAGCCTTCGCTTGGTCCACTGGCTCAGAGGGTGAGCCCTACCCAAGATGCCCTTATTCACTCACACACTTCACAGCCACCACAGGGCCACACAAGCCCCATGGGAGCATGGGCACCAGGGGCTCCCTGCGAGGGCTCCTCCCAGCTGTGGGCTCTGTAGTTGAGGACTGAAGCCAACGCTAACTGAGCCGAGAATGTCCCCAGGGAGCCACCAATCAGCACTGAGAAGGACAGGACCGCATCCAATCCTATTCAAGGTTCCTCAATGGAGGTGGCAGAGGCTCAGCCCCTGCAGGCACAGCACCTCTCGGGATGTCCTGACACTCCAGGGAGACACAATTACTGAACCCTACCACCCAGCCAAGGACGGTGTGTCAGAGGGAGTGTCCCTGTCCGCAGGATGCGGGGACAGCAAGGTCTCTGCTCCCACGCTCCTGGGTTCCATCTCAGGTCACTCGTTGCTCAGTCACCTGCAGGTACAGGGCATGGGGGCAGCAGCACAGGGAGCAAATGACACAAGCACATGGGACTGAGGTGACCCTGGACCTGGCAGGAAGAGAGCACTGCACTGACCCAGGAGGAGGTGGCAGGGGGTGGCCAGGATGGCACAGGTCACTGCCCTGGGCACAGTGATCGACATCCCAAGGCAGGCTGCACCACAGCTTTGGGCTCGAGTGGACAGAGCAACATGAACTGGCTCAGCATGGGTGTCCCACCTGTCGCTCAACCCTGTTGGCCAGGGCATCCTTGCTTTTCAAGCTTTGAACCCTGGTTATCACAAAGCTGCTGCAAGGACCCTGCAGGTATCCACGAGAGACACAAAGCCATCAACATCACCAAAAGCAGCAGCAGCAGGAAGGAAGAATGTGGTGCGCCACCAGTCCTGGTGAATCTCACAGCAAGCAGCAGACCTCCCACTGAGCAGGAGGGGGCCAAGGCTCACAGGTGCACCCAGAAACCCAGGCTGTTCAGAGGTGCCTGGGCTGCCACAGGTGCAGAGCTGCTGCTCTGCATTGTGCTGAGGACTCAGGGTTCCCAGGGACAGCCTGGGACCCGCTGCTTCTGCTTCTCTCTGCTCAGTGATCTCCTGGGTTCCACTTTACCCTCACCCAGCAGCAAGAGCCCCTCCCTGGGGACGGACTCAGAAGTCAACACTGGGAGCTCCAGTGGTGCAATCGGTTACCGTGCGGTACTTATACAGAAGCTGACACTGCCCCCTGCTATGGCTCACAGTGGCGCTGCGAGGGCCACTGCCCCAGCACTGTCAGCCGGTCTTGGGGGGGTCTGCCCAGCCCAGGTATCACCAGCCCCTCCTGGCTGCTGTTGAAAGAAGCACTGCAGGGCCCGGTCAGGTAGGCCACCAGGGATATCTGGGTAGCCCTAAGAGCTTCAAAGCCCCTACTCCCAAACTGCCAAGACAGCTGCAGCCACCTGGGTCACCTCCAGAAGGGAGGTCAGGCGGCAGTGACTAAGAACATGGTCTAGGAACAGACGGCCTAGTGTTCTGCCTGTCACCTGAGGGGCATCGACCAGCATTGTAACCCCAGGCAAATCACTGAGCCTGAGCCTCAGCGTCCTCATCTTTAAGAATGAAAATAGTGCCTGTCTCCCTGCCCAAGGTCACTGGGAATGCAAGGGGAGTCATGCAGCCAGGCCTGTCTATGGCTCACCATCATGCCCAGCAAAGAAACCCACATGACAGTGAGCCCCAAGCTCCAAGCGCAGTGCACCAAGGGCCACCAGACCCCATGTGGAGAGACCCTGGGCAAAGGCAAGCAGAGCAAGGAGCTCCACACATGCTGTCCCGGGGATACCAGCCCAGGGCCAGGGGCCTCAGTCTGGCTTCATGTCCCAGATGTGCAGCGCAGTGGACCAGCCAATAACCCTGACGCCTACCTGGAAGTATTCACAGGAGACCACACATGACAGCGTCTGGCCACACAGATCAACCAAGAAGGGCTTCCTGTGAGACACCAGGGACTACACCCCATGGACAGACCCAACCGCACCCCCATCACTGCCAGCCCCATCCAAACCCAAGCCACTCATGTGGCTCCGCTGCAGCATGCACTGCATGCCAAGCCCGGGGCCAGGTAGCCCAGTTCCCGCCTGAGGCTCTCCCTGTGAGGCCACAGACCCGTTCTCAGGCGCATCTCTGAGCTGTGGGACACTGCTTCACCGAGATCGCTGAGGACGTGATGGCTGCCCTCAGGATGCAAAACTGCAGGCCTTTCCAGGCCCAGGCTCAAAGCCCCCTGAAACCAGGCACCCGTCTGGCACGGCAGATGCTACTACCAGGAAGCAAGCACTGGCCTCTCTGGGGCAGGGGCTGTACCCCATACCCAAGGAGCTGCCTGCTCCGGGTTCTGCTGGGCAGAACTTGGCCCCATCCTCTGGGCAGAAGGAAATGGCAGGGTCTGGCTGGAGCCACACAGGATGACTTCCAAGTCCTACCATGCTGCCTCCCTTTGCCAGGGATGGTGGCTTCCCCAGTGGTTACCACTGGGCCCATCTCATCATCCTGGCCCTCAAGTCCATCAGGAGGGATTGGCAGAAGACCAGCCAAGCTCCAGTGCTGTCCAAGCTTAACCATGTCAAGCTGGCCCAACCATCCTTCAGACGGCTGAGCTGAGCTGCAGAGCAAAGTGATACCCCAGGACCCCTGAGCAGGAGCCAGGTGCCACGGCTGCGCTGTGCAGGGAACAGGAGGGAGGCTCACCTGCTTCATCTCCTGTGGCGTGTACAGCATAGTCCGGATGATCATCACTCGGTCCAGCAGGTCGAGTGGGATGCCATGAGGGGAGGTGATGTCCTCGGTGCCCCTGCAAGGGCCAGACACAGTCCTGTCACTAAGCCCATCCCAGACAGGACACTGGACACCTGGACTGGGCACCCTGACCACAGGCAGCTGGTTGGCATCCTGAGAACCAGAGCCAGGTGCAAGGAATTAGACGGACACATGGGAAGCCTAAGAAACATCTCTGTCAACTTTGTAACTAGGATCACAGGAAATATGGCAAAGGGAGCAAAAACACCTAAAAATCTCCTTGAAATGATCACCTAAATATTCGCCAAGCTTTTTGTACACCCACTTTCACAAATCAGAGTAAGCATGTATATACTTTTGGTCTATGTTGCTTCAGTCTTACTTATCACGTTGAATATTTACCTAATAGAGCATCGAATATTGTACTTAATCCAAACTGCTGAGCATTAGGTAGCTTCCACTGGTGCAGTGTTTATTAAGAGTGTTTCCATAAACAACTTCATGCACACAGTCAGGCCCATTTCCTCAGCCATTACAGAAATGCCAGACACAGCCCTGAATATCCACATCACTGTCCTAGACAATGAGGCGACAGGAGTAGCGCACCTCACAGCATCACAGCCAGTACCAATAACCCTAGACAGTAAACTGCTTAAGTGGTTTAGAAGAAAGGGAAAGGTAAGGCGGCTGTACCTGATTTGTGACCAGAATAGTGGGAAGAATTAGCTTCGTGAACCGAGGTACCCTGTACATAACGCTACATTCCTCGAGGGGAGTTGGCCACGTACCTGATACACCTTAATTCCTTTTCATCTCCCTCCTTCCATCTCTTGATCCCCTTCACATAGGAGAAAGATCTATTTTCCCACTTCCTATGATCTTTTATTTTGTTCTTTATTTATACATTAGGTTTCTCCCGTAAGAGAAACCATACAATATGGAAGCTTGTGTGTCTGATTTATTTCACTTAACATTACAGTCTCAAGGTACATCAATCAAGTTTATCCTTCTTTCTAGCAGTGTAGTACTCCACTGTGGTAAATTCCACATTTTTTTAATCTACTCATCCGCTGATGGATATACAGGCTGCTTCCAATAGATTTAGCTATTATGAATTTTGCTACTATAAATAGTTTTAAAGTTTATATTTAGATCCAGAAGATGTCAAAATCCCAAAGATAAATATATATATATGTAACTTTAAAATCCTATTCACTGAGGCCGGGCGTGGTGGCTCACGCCTGTAATCCCAGCACTTGGGAAGCTGAGACAGGAGGATCGCTGTGAGTTCAAGACCAGCCTGAGCTACACAGTGAGTTCCAGGTCAGCCTCAACTACATAGTGAGATCCTGTCTCAAAACAAAACAAAACCCAAAAAATAAAGAAATCAAAAAAATCACCCCCCCAAATTTTAAGACCCAATGCAAAAATGGGAGTCTGAAATAAAAAGACATTTCTCAGATGAAGAATTAAAAATGGCAGATAAATATATGAAAAAATGTTCAACATCTGTTTATTCGAGAGGCACAAATCAAAGCAATGCTGAGATTCCATCTCACTCCAGAATGAATGACTGCTATAAAGAAATCAACCAATCACAAATGCTAGAGGGGCTGTGGGAAAAAAGAAACCCTTCTCCAATGTTGATGGGAGTGCAGACTGCGGAAATAAGTGCAGAGATTCCTCAAATAACTAAACAAGGGGTTCCTTTTGATCCAGCTATACCTCTTCTTGGTATCTCCCCAAAAGAATTAAAAACACTGGACCAGTGATATATGCACATCCATATTTATAGCAGCACAGTCTGTAATAGCTAAATCTTGGAAAGAGCCCAAGTGGGTAAAGAAGATGTGGTTTTTTTTATACAGTGGAGTACTATTCTGCCATAAAGAAGGATGAGCTTTAGACTTTTATGGCTAAATAGATGGACCTTGAGACCATACTCTTAAGTGCAATAAATCGGACACACGTTTAAGTACCACATAGTTTCTCTGGTGCGAGAAACTGAAAGTGGAAATAAGGACTGAGATGTATAATGGATGTTGAGAAATGGGACGAAAGTGTTCAAAAGGGAAGGGGAACAGGGAGGAGGAGGAGGGAGAAAGGAAGGAAGGGACAAGAAAAAAGTGAAAATAGAAGGACAAAATGGAAACAAAGCTTTTGTCCACATGGAGGGGAGGGGACTTTAGGTAGGGGAATGGGATAAAATTAAATTTTAAAAAAACACACAAAAACTCAGCTTCTTCGCTGCCACTCAGTGGATAGGCTGTCCCATGCCTTATAGGGCGCCCAGCAGTACCTCCAGCCGCGAGGAGCAAAACCATCTCCAGACATCACCAATGCCCCCAGTGGCAACACTGGCCCTGGGTGAGAATGGCAGACTGCCACTATACCTGACAACAGGGACACAGGAAACACAGGCTCGCCCCCAACAGAAGCACGGGGACGTGGCATGGGAAGGTGTAGGCTACCTAAACCTTGCTCAGTGGGTAGAGTAAAGGCCAAAGACAGCATCCGGTATTGGACTAGGCTGCCAAGATGACCACATGAAAAGAACAATCTTCCTGGGCCAGGGATTTAGTTCAGTGGTTCCATCACCTTGCCGTACAGGTGCACAAAGTCTCGAGTTTGATCCCCGGGGGGGAAAAAAAGAAAAATCTTCCTGCGACCACTGGGCATTCAGATGCAGAAGAATGCGGCTGGATCAAAGATCCTTCCTTACACTCTACCCCAAAATTAACCCAAAAGGGACCTAATCCTAAATCAACACGCAAGAAGGCAGAAATCATTACGACATCAGACAATGGATTCTTACACGAGACCAAAATCACAACTGGACAAAAGCACAGTCTGTAATCCCAGCAGAGGAAGGACTGCAAGTCTGAGCTCAGCCTGGGAAACTTAGCAAGATCCTATGTCAAAATTTAAAACTAAATAAATAAGTGAAAAGGGGTGGGGATATAGCTAAGTGCAAAGGCTCTCAGTTTGATTCTCAGTACTGCGATAGACAGACAGACAGACAGATAGATGACAGACTACACATATAAGTCAGAGGGTTTTGTTTTATTTTGTGGTGCTGGGGATCAAACCCAGGGGCATTGTGCATGTTAAGCAAGTGCCCTACCACTGGGCTACATCCTAGCCTGATTAGTAAACTAGAGTTTTATTTATTTATTTTGGTTTTTGAGACAAGGTGTTGCTATATAGCTCAGGTTAGCCTTGAACTCACCATGTGTTCCAGGCTGGCCTTGAACTGATGATTGCATGTATGTGCCACCATGCCTGCCTGCTAAAACTAGAGTTTTAAATCAAAATTTAAACTTGTATGTATCGAAAGACGCTGTCCACGGCCGGGTGTGGTGATGCATAACCGTGATCCCAGCGCTTGGGAGGCTAAGGCAGGAGGACTGCCGAGAGTGCAAGGCCAGCCTGGGGTACAACAGTGAGACCATCTCCAAAAAACAAACAAACAAACAAACAGATAATGTCCAAAAACTGAGAAGATTACCCAAAGAATGAGAGAAAATATTTACAAACCACATACACGACAGAGATCTAGCAACCAGAACACACAACAATTCTTACAACTCAACGATAAGACTGTAACAAATGGGCATAAGATATGAACACTTTTCCAAAGAAGATTCACAAAAGGCCAACAAAACCCAAAATGATGCTCAACATCACTAAGTCTCAGGAAATGCAAACCTGTGACACCGCTGTGTGACGTGTGGGATTCCGGCGGTCCCTGTGGCCAAGCCGGGTGCATAGGCAGCCTGGGCAGAGCTCAGCCAGTTCCCCCAGGTGGACTCAACCTCCACCGCTAACCTTCAGATAATTCCATAAGAAAGACGGTGCATGCAGGCAGGGTGAAGGGACTTACCAGGGGTCACCAAGTCCCAAGGACCAGTGCCTGCACGGCTTCCCAAGGAACCAGACTCACGCTTGGATCCATGGCCCAGGGCACAGCTGGGCCACGGCTCAGCCCACGAGAGCCACTCAGAGCTGGAAAGACGGCAAGAATCCGGGGCAAAGGGAGCGCACCAGCACAAGGGACGCTGCCATGGCTGCAAACACAGTGCCCAGCACTCCCTGATGCCCCTTCTACACAGTGCACCCCCTAGCCAGACCACAGGGCACAGGGCGACAGAGGGAGTGCGAGAGAGGGAGAGCGAGGGCTTTACCAGCTTGTCCCTTCCACATGACCTCACTGGCCCACAGGGTGCTGGGCACCTTGAGGTCACCTGAGGCAATCAGGAGATCCTCAGGAAGTGTCACCACCCCTTCAAGTTCTGGGGGTCAGACACTGGCCTGGGGGCAGGGTGGCCCCTCAGTGGCAGCACATCAGATGTTGCCCAAATCTGTAAATGTTCCAGAAGTTCTGTCACACTCCACACTCTACACCCAGCTCTTTTCAAGAGCCTGAACTGAGTGTGGCATCACCTGGCACCTCTGTCCCTTCTCATACTCTGGGTGCCTGGGACACACAGAGAGCTCCCTGGAAGGTCAGCAGGTACTTTTGCCATAACTATGCTGTTGTCACTATCAGTACAAGGACTCAGTACCAAGATCCTTTTCTAGAGCTGCACAGTTGACCAGAACTTTGTCCCCACTGAGCAGGTCCTCAGATAGGAGCCACCTTCCTGTGCCCCTTGTCGTGGGCAGGGCAGCTACCTGGGGAGCCAGCTCATCTACCAGGTTGTGTTGGCAGGGAGCCCATGAGCAGAGCTCACCAGCAGGGGGCACCACATATCCAGGCTGGGCCCTTCACCTGTTGAGCAGCCACATCGGAGCCAGGCTGACCCAGGCCAGGCAAGCCTAACAGGTCCCCCACCACCGAGGCAGCCGTGCTCCTGTCCCCAACTCTGGACTGCACCTGGCACAAGCTGCCCTCTCCAAGATGGAAGGAAGCACCAGTAGGAGCGGTCCTCGGCAGGCCTCAGAGCGGCTTCCAGGATGCCA
This sequence comes from Fukomys damarensis, assembly GCF_012274545.1. Lineage (NCBI taxonomy): Eukaryota > Metazoa > Chordata > Mammalia > Rodentia > Bathyergidae > Fukomys > Fukomys damarensis. Next base: position 33,471,518 of record NW_022900949.1, read on the forward strand.
CAGGAACCTGAATCAGGTACTAGATACCTAGTGCTAGTGGGAGCAGCCCGGAAGGGCCCTGCAGAGCAGTCTGTCCCCCGGTGGGCCACCTGAGCCAGCCACCCAGGCTGTGGACAATGTCTCCATCAAGAGCCCATGACAGGGCTGGAGATTTAGCTCAGTGGTTCTGCCGCCTGCCTCAGAAGCACAAGGTCCTCAGTTCGATCCCCAGTACTGAAGAAAAGAAAAAAAAAGGCCCTCCCTACCCCGGCCTTGCAGAGCCCTAGTGCTCAGGTCCACCCAGGCCCACAGAAAACCCAACAAGTGGTAAAACTACCAAGTTCTGGGAGCATGGACACTAGGGCTTGTGAGATGGCAGACGGTGGGTTCTCTGGGGCTTGGGGACCTCAAGAGCATTTAGGAGAAAAAGAACTGCAGACATCCACAGCCCCAGCCCTGGCCCTGCACAGGCAGGAGCACTCAGCCTCCAGGGTTATGGGCATTCAGCAAGGTGGGCCTGCCGGGAGGTGCAGGAAGCCACCACATCTTAGGGAAGGTCTGGGGTTATCACAAAGACCCTGTTCTTCTCTTAATGACAAGGACAAGTTACTACACAACTATTTCCTCATCTGAAAATAAGGCTGACAATACCTCTCAGAGCTGGCTCAGGACTCAGGAGGTTAACACATGGAAGTCACCAACAGCCACTTCATCTGATCTCACCTCTGCAGAGCCTGAAGGATGACCAAACCCTAACACCTCGCTGTCACCCTGGCACGAGAGACCCTCCAGTCACAGGTCACAGGGCAGCGGCTGCCCCATCGACCGTGCAAAAATGACACTGGGGATTGGGCACTGTGGTACATCTCCTCTCAAAACCTACCCTGTCCGAACGCCTGACACTCGGGGCTATAGAAAGGAGCCCAGGAGCCCGGCGAGAGGTGACGCAGCCACCCACCTGATGACACAGTTGCCGCGATTGGACGCGAAGATGACGATGGGGGCGATGGAAGACTCCAGAGCACGGTGCAGGTAGGTGAAGCACTCGATGTCCAGCATGTGAACTTCGTCAACAAACAGCACACCCGGGACCAGCTCGGCGATGCCCTGGTCGATATACTTGTTCACCACCTTGTTGATCTCCCCTCGAAGTTTGTCTGGGAGATGACAGGATGGCAGTGGTCAGCCCCGGCAGAAGAGCTGCTTTTCTCCTCTCCTCTTCCCGGTCCAACCTAAAGCCAACCCAATGGCCGGGGTTCCTGCTAGCAAGGTAGCCCTGGGTGGGCTCTGTCCCCAACCAAGACTTCAGTGTCACCACCTAGAAACAGGGAGGATCCCACCTAAAGGTCAGAGTTGACAGCCTTCCCTGAAAATGAGTTTGCTCAAGTCTGTGAAGTGGCTTTGATAGTTGTGCACAGGACGGCCTTCTGCCTCCCGCCTCACCTCTGCAGGACCTGGCCCGTCACACTCCCTATTGTGCCTCATTATCTACCAGCACCCCATCTAGCTCCTGGCCTGATCCTCACTTGAGGTTGTGGGGGCATGAAATAGGTTTTCATATTTCAAATAGGTTTTCAAATTTCCCTGTCGCTAGCCCTGTGTGACAAAGCCCAGGTTAATTAACTTTCAGTCAAGTGCCTCCTCGGGGAGGAGTCCTGGACGGGTGAGGGCTTTGAAGAAAAGAGGGACAAGGCCCTCAACAGTTCCATAACCCATTTCAGGTCACAGCCCTCATTTTCCAAGGCAGCTCCTGTATCTCCATCACCCAGAGGGAGCTGTTCACAGATACAACAGGAAGATCCGATGCAGTGGATTCCACCAGGCCAACGGCAGGGACTGTCACAGGGGCAGCACCTGCGCACTCACAAAAGGTCTCTGGCTACTCGCCGCCGATAGTCTCAAGGTAACAGTGGTTTTAATGTTCAGCCAACATTTAAAGGTGACAAAGCTTCAGGTGGTCATTAGCTAGGAGAGGGTCACTAAGGTCCCAGGCAGTGCCCAGAAGCTGGTAAGGGCGGGAGCAGGGAAGAAGGGGGCCTCATGCGCCTGGGATCTCAAAGGGACCAGAAACTAGGATGGCTCTGGGGCCAGAGTACACCATTGGTGACGGACCAACTCGGGAAGACAGTGCTGTGGGAGGCACGGTCCAGGTCAGGTGCCCTCCTGGGGCCCAGCGAGCAGAAGAACCCGGGTCCTGCCCATCACCACCCGCCCAGCCGGCCTGCTCCAGGCTGCTCCACCTGTGATTTCTGTCTTCTTTGGCTTCATCAGCTGGCCCATCATTGACAGGATGTCCTGGCCGCCCTGCGGAAAGAAGATGGGAGTCAGCCTCACTCCCTGTCTCTTGCAAGTCCCTAGGTCAGCTCAAGAACCCTGTGGTGTAGACACCAACACGCCTCCCCTGGGAGGCTTGAAGGAGCCTCTGGACTCAGAGAAAAGTTTAGTGATGCCAAGACTGTAAGACTCAAACACATTTCACGGGAAGTGGAGCCAGCTCTTTCCTAATCCTCTCCCTTGATTAGCCACACGGGACTCTCCACACTTCCGTGAATACCCACGAGCTTTGTCATGGCTCCGGGCCTTGTGTACTCCAGTCCAGCTGCCAGGCATGGTGCTCTCTTTCCCGGGAAGCTCCAGTCCCCTAATAATAGTCAGGCCAAATGCCCTCTGGGCCCATGTCCCTGCCCAACACTCCTACCTGGGACTGTCAGTCAGTGCGAAATTGTGCCACAATCCCATCCCCACATCTCCTCTCCTAGACTTGGCTGAGGGGTCCCCGCAGGGCCACTTATTATCCACCTGCGTCCTCCCACCAGCTCCTGTCAGAACAGTGATCATATGAGCAGTTGTCACAAGCCCCCAGGACACAGACGAGGCTCACTAAATGCTGAGCAGCTAAGGAAGCAAATGTTTCCAGGCACTCCCATCTGACCCCAAACAGCCCTGCACTCTAGGAAGCAGAACAAGATCACTGAGCCCCCAAATCGGCCATCTAGTTGATGACAGGGCTCCTGGCTTCTCCCTCCCAGCCCAGAGGCTTCCAGGGTCAGCTGGGAGACACGAGTCCTACCTCCGGGTGGTAGGTGCCAGCAGGTACCAGCAGCCTGGGACCAAAGCTCTAAGGTTCAGGTTTCAAGCTACAAAACCCATCAATCCTTCCCTGCGAGTGAGGAGATGGTCTCTTAGGATGAAGGTGAAATCAAGCTGAAAGGTCAGCAGCAGGGAGCAGTTATGCTTTGCTGCTTTTAGTCACATATTTCCCAGAACGGTCACAAGGCAATGCACACTTTCCTACATTTTATTAGCAAGGTGTAAGTGTGCATCTCCTGTCTAGAGATACACACAACAGTGTCAGCACAGCCAAAAATCTGGGGATTTCACTCAGCAGAGGCAAAGATGCAGCTCTGTCAGGCTTTCTGAAATCCTGTAAAGGGACAAGAGCACTCCTGCTCTCCAGCAGGAACACTCGGGGCAGCCAGCCTGGAGCCCACTACTGGAGAGAAGCCATGAGGCCACTGGCTGGCAAGCTCAGGCCAGAAGCTTGGCTGGGACAGGAACAATGCCCACGAAATCATCTGTGACTCGTGCATTTGAATCGGGACAAAAGAGCCCCCTCGTAGCTCATGTCGATGTTAATTGCTGAACATCACAGACAGAAAAGGCCCGCCTGCCAAGTGGCAGCGGGACCCTGACAGTTCATTCCCAGAGCTTCAGCGTGGCCCACACACAAAAGCCCCAAGTGTCAGACAACCAGGCAGCACGCGAGCATGCGTACCTGGGGCCGTGCGTTGGCCACATCCAAGTCGTGCAAGGTCACGTCCTGGATGATTTCCTTCTTCTTGTGCACGTCCCCCTTTGGCAAGGGCACGTACTCTTCAGCCTCAAGGTCGAATTCTGTGGCATAGGTGTCACACCTGCCCTGCCTCTGCAGAAAGAAATGCAAGTGCCCATGAGCTTCCACTGCCAAGTCCCCAAATGGCACAGTGCTAAGTGAGATAAAGGTCTCAGTTCCCAGAAGCGGGCCTGACAGTCTCCTTGACAAACTCCACATATGCCCCTCGCCCCTGCTGCCAGGAGAAACCAGCTATCTGCTCATCACCAGGCTCCAAAAATCCAGTTGAGAAACACCTGATACCTTCTCCAAGCATCTCTCCCCTCTTTCTTTTAACTGTATGCAATTCCCGATAAAGGGCAAACCCAGTAGATTAAATGGAGACAGAGGGAGCTGCTCAGACTGCTTTGTAGGTGGGTGATTTATCGTACGATATGAAGTATTATGCTCATCCATTAAACAGTGAGCAAACTGTAAGGGAAATCAGACAGAGAAGAATGCCAACTAACTCAGCGTTCCTCCCCACATGCATATATCTCAGGAAGAGTATACTAAAGCGATAAAAGGAAGATTAAATGCCCTGCACATTTCAATTTGAAAATGACTAAAGTTGTTTTGGTTTCTCACCCCATGGTCCCCCTCTAAGCAGGTTTTAGTATTTTTCTAACAGACTGCGTTCATCACAAGAAGGTTAAAGGATGAAGGTGAAGGGAAGCGGAGTTTATTCTGCATGAGGGGTAGCTGCTGACCTTCGCTCCATACTGCACCGATGTCAGCCCCAACACCCGAGCCCAGGGCAAGGACCCCCTGTCACCCAGGCTCCTCCTGCAGACACAGCAGGTGGGTGCTAGCCAGGCAGCATTACCTTCACTGCACCGCTGTTGGCTTCGATGTAAATCACATCTCCCGCCTCCACTCGCTCTTTCTGCAAACTTTCAAAGATGCTGGGGTCCAGCTGCAACGCAATGAGGGGGACTCAGAAAGCTGTGGTATGTGCCCTATTTCCTTCTGACCGCTTCCGGGGAGCTTTCTGTGACAGCCTGGCACCTCTGCCTGTGTGGAGCACTTCTCAGCATTTGGGACAATGGAGCCCAACGGGGACTGAGCAGACAGGCACAAGAGGGACACTGCTCTTCTTCCCCCACCAGAGAGGCTGGAAACTGGCAGAAGGGTTGTTTCCGGTTTTTGGCTGTGTTGCAGTGTTAGGGGTGGTACCCAGGGCCTCCAACTAAGCTACATCTCTACCCTTTTTTATTTTTTATTTTTACAAAATGCTCTCACTCATTTGCTAAGCTGTCCAGACTGAGCTTGAACTTATGATCCTCCTACCGCAGCCTCTTAGAGGGTTGGGATTACAGGTGTGTGCCACCACAACCATTTAATAAAGGGTTTTCAAAGAAAGCTCTGGCTGCCTTTAGAGGGGCCACACCACCCATGGATCCTTGCCTGCACCCTCTGGCAAGTGCTGTCTGCTCCCCCTGGCTCTCCCCACCCATGGTGGTGGGGGAATTTTCCCCCGTGAGGCACCTGCCGGCCATTTGATGGTCTCCAGGCAATGGTGCTGGACAAGGCTTTCCACCCAGCCCCCTCATCCATGGAGCAGCACCAGGTGCAACCCCAGGTAGGCACAGTCCAAAGGGAAGCATGCGCCTACATCCTCTCGGCTGGGGACTGCCACCCTCCACACTCACACTCACACAGGGGGCTGCTGTTTTCCCGGGTCACCTAGAGTTACAGCCCCCAGGGCAGTCTCCCTGCTAAGGACCCAGCATTAACTGTGGGTTTCTCTAGGTTAAACTTCAAGGGGAGCTGTATTATATAATAAGACTGTGGTAGGAAACACTTGGGCTCTGCCCCAAACAAATTAATGAATAAAACCCAAGCCTGGTGAAAGAAGCCAGACACAGAAAAGAACACACACTGCATGATTCCATTTGATGAAACGTCCCTGAGAAAGGCCAATCTATAGAACAGAAAGTAGATCAGTGGTAGCCTAGGGCTAAGGCTGGGAAAGGCAGTGCCTATTAGTGGAAGCAGGCTTCTTCTGGGGGCAGAGAAAACCTTCTAAAATTAGACTGTGGTGATGGGTGTATGACTGTGAGTAATTTAACATTCCCTAAACTGAACATTTAAAATGCGCAAATTGCACGTAAAATTATCTCAACAGAGCTGTTCCAAAGCCACCGCCTAGCAGCAGACCCTGGGACCCGCCTCTGGCTGGCTATGCTTCTGAGGGGACAATGCCAAGGGTCCCCAGGGAAGATGCTGGGAAGGCGGGCAGGACACTAACGCCAGTCTCTTCCCTGAATCCCAGAAGCCACTTGCAAACTCAAATACCCACGGAGCATTCTGAGGCCCTCCTCTCCAGATACCTTGTATATATGCTAAAAGTATCCAAAAGTATTCATTTTAGAAGAAAAACGTATTTTCTCCCTTACATTATTTTCTTAAAGAAACTAGGCAAAGCAGCTAAAATTTAAACTGCACATCTTATTTTCTCTAGATGACATTGAGTTAAACACTTTTCTTTTTTTTTTTTTTTGGTTTTTTGAGACAGGGTCTTGCTATATAGTTTCACACCAGCCTTGAACTTATTATGTAGACCAGGCTGGCCCCTCAAACTTGCGGCGATCATCCTGCCTCAGCCTCCTCAGTGCTGGGATTACAGGTGTGAGCCACCAGGCCCACTGCCCCAAGCACTTTTATACCGGTTAATTTCCCAAATGAACTGAATGAAGAGGTAAACACTGAAAGTTGGCATATCCTACTAAGGGATCTAATTAATGCCTGTTGGAGTAACAAGGAGGAGGTGTAAAAGATGTGAAAGGCAGGCTCCTGAGACCCCACAGGAGAAAGAAAAATGGCCCTCTGAGCAAGTGACATTTTTATGATCTCCATAAAGCAGTGACCAAGAAACAACCTTACAGAACCAGAGACCTATAAAATCAGAGTGCAGAGTAAAGATGGAAAAATTATATGGCCAATCTAGTGCAGTTTATAGATGAGAAAACTGAGTCTCAGAGAGTGCAGATGACTTCCAGAGGTCACACGGCAACTGGCAGGCAGACGGCCCCATCCCTGAATCACCTGTGCCACCACAAGGTGACTTTCACCTATGAGTCTTGGTCCCTCACCTGTGGACAAAGGAATGAGACACACACACACACACACACACACACACACACACACACACACATAGGCAAGCATAAACATACGTGACAATATGTGGAATCTTCATTGAAGCTCTTAGCCCAGGGTTTGGCACACAATAAAGGAGAGGCAAAGTAATCATGTCATGTACTACTAATAATAATAAAGTCTGCAGTCTCGACTGTCCCATTTCTCTCACAATGATGTTAAAGCTCCCATTCCACGGGACACGTTCTGCCCTCCTAACTGAAGCAAGCAGTCATTACTCCCAGTTACCAGATGAAGGCGCACTGCCCAGAGATGAAGTTGCTTGCCTAATGCCACATGCCTGGAACAGTTAATCACAAGACTCTGATGCCAAAGGTCACACTGCTCCCAGGCACCTGCTGCCCGCCTCCTGAAGGTTTATGGGACAGGTGCTGAGGAAGGTCCCCAACAGCTCGCAGTGTCCTCTCCACAGAGCCCTGACTCAGGTTTCCAGGCCGGCACATGAGCAACTGCAATCAGGTGTCTACAGAGGTCCCCCAAGAGCTGTGTGCCCCACGATCACATCACCATTACTGCTATCCCACCGCTTTCTGTGCAGGTGAGCACTAGAAACTGGGAAAACTAAGGCCTAGACCTTCACCCATGGTCATAAGGAGGGTACAGGTTGGCAGAGGTGATTCCTTGGCTTAACCCCAGGTAATGTTTATCATACATATGTGATTTCCTAGGAGTGAATAAAAAAGGTGAGCCAGGGTGAGGAGTGCCCGTAATCCTAGGCCACTCAGGAGGCTGAGGCAGGGGGATCACAAGTTCCAAGCCAGTCTGGGCAACTTGGTGAGATACTACCTCAAAAAACAACAAATAAAATAACGGCTTTCTTCAGTAAGTCCTCCTGTGTCCAAGCCCTCCACTGGGTACTGGGTACTGCTTTATACACACACAATCCTCCAACGGCTCTGTGACCCACAGCACACAGGCAAGGCACCCCGGACACAGACAGGTCACACCATCTGCTGAAAGCTACACAGTGCCGGGAGGCTCAAGAGAACAGAGCCCTGGGACGACACTCACCTTCAGCTGCTTGGTGCCTTTGGCGGTCTTGAGTCCTATGATCACATGGCTGATGGTTTTGCCGTACCCTCCCATGGGGTTCTCAGTCTCACACGGTGTTAGCTCTGTCACTTCGCCTTCGTAGACCTCCTTGGTCTCCTTTATCCGAAGCCCTGGAAGGGACACAGATGGGCCACAATGAGCAGCGGAACCCTCCCCACAAAATCAATCCATCAATAGCTCTCTTATAATCTCCTTAGCCCCAAACTTCCACATCACAGAGAACGACAAATCGCCCTTAGGAATGGTGCACTGGAGGTTCAGCCCAATGGTAAGTGCTCTCCCAGCATGCGCAAGGCCTGGCTTCCATCCCCAGCACCATAAAAATAAAGAAATAGGTAGATTAAAAATAAAGTGCTGTAACTTTAAGGATGTCACCATGGGCAGAAAAGCAATAAATACAAACTGGAGCTGCTGCTATTCAGCAATGTGGAAAAGCAATTTTATTTCAGCTTTCAAAGGAACTCTCTAGGTTCAATGCCAGAGAAGTTATGATTCTCAAAACTGCCCCAGACCTCAGAGGGTGAGACATAGCATTAGCTGCTCATCTGGTCTCTGTCCCCACAGCAGGCGACTCCACTGGTGAGTGGCACCAAAGGCACCGCCTTCCTCTCTGCGTTTGACTCAGAAACTCTCAGTCACCACCTCAGTCCCGGCCGAGCGCAGACACAAGAGCCAGCAGGGCTCGTGCCCAGAGACGACACCACACTGGCCGGCACGGGCTCTGGCTGAGCGTACCGGACCCCCGGACAAAGGAACCGAGCTAAGGTCACAGCCCCCCCGGGCACAATAGCAGCACTTGTCCCCAGAGCAACAGCACTTAGTTTTTGTATCAGAATATGGTAAATGAGCCAGGGATTTAGCTCAGTGGTTTTGCTGCTTACCTCCCAAGTTCAATCCTCAATACCAAAAATAAAGAATATGGTAAATGAAGAAAATTTCTCTCCTCACTCTAAATATTGCCCTGATTAGCTGTTTAACATGTGTCTCTTCGTTATCTAAGAACTGTGGTCTCCACTCCTCTTTGAACAATGTCTTTGCTTCCCAGAGCCGTGGGCAGCTGCCTGCAGACTCAGTGTAAGAGGAAGCTTCCTCACTGTCTTCTCAGGCTTTCTCCATGCTGACCTCCCGGAGACCTGCACGTCCACGGCACAGGGACACACAATGCCATGACATGTGACCCAGACCACTCCCTGCTGTGCACAGCACAGCCCAGGGCCTAGAAGCATGTGGCAGGCACACAGGAAGGGGCGAGTGAACAAAGTCACACAGGGCAAGGGCACTGTCACTTGGCACCCCAGCACCTGGGAGGCACACCTGCAGACACTTCCACACGGCCCACATACAGCCCTAGGGCTCAAGGTGGGGGGTGGCCAAAGGGCACAGAAATCCCAGTCTCAGCACTCAGTGAAAGCCAGGCCCGATGGAGTAAACCTCCTCATCCCTCCATGACACCCCTAGCATCACATTAAAATGAGAAGACAGGGAAGAGAGTCTTCCTCCTGGTAACTGAAGGTGTTCAACAGGAAGACAAAAGCACATCGCTGAACACTGCTTCACACCCACCTCACATACACACGCTCACATGCACACACAGACCACCCCTCTCCACAACCCCAAGTCCAGGTCAAGGAATGAAATGGCTTCCTCTGAGGCTATGCCAAGCCACGAGGGAGTTAGCAGCTATTAAGTTTATTGTCAAAAGGATTTTATAGGCCCACCGACGGGCCACGCCACATCCCCAGGCTGCCAGCAATTCTCGGGTCACACTGGACACACGTGAACTGGAAGATGTACACTGGAGGGCCCTGACTTGTAGGCAAGCTGGCAGACCACATCCACAGGTTATCGTACTAACCTCTCCTGGCAGGGGCTTCTTCATCCACCCTGGAACCCCTGAGCAGTGAGGACTGCAGGAGGGGCCTGCAGCTCAGCCCTGTGACACTGCCAGGGTGAGTGCCCAGCTCCATCTCACAGCAGGAAGAGGTGGCCCTTTCCTGCCCCGTGACAGACCCAGGATTCTGGCCGTAGGACCAGGGCCACCTCCTGGGCCAACCCTAGGGCCACAACTCTCAACCTCCACAACCTTGCTCTGTCCTTTGCCCCCTCCCAGTTGGCATGTGCCCACTAGCATGTGCCGACTGACCCTTCTGCCAGCCCGTGGGTGCAACTCTTGTCTCTGTCTCCTTTATACTGTGTCCCCAGGGGGAAAAAGAGAGATGGAAGACACACGCCAATCTATTATGTATACACTTGTTTATGTCTTGATTCAAACAATAAGTCTAAACACACTATGCCACTCACAAGAATGGAAAGCCAGGTGTGATGGTGCACACTGTAATCCCAGCACTCAGAAGGCTGAGGCAGGAGCATAACACGTTTGAGTCCCATCTGGGCAACTTAGCAAAAGTCTACCTCAAATTTTAAAAAATGTAAAAAGGGTTGGGGACGTAGCTCAGTGAGAAGGACCTGGCTTCAATTCCCAGCACTGAATAAATAAATAAAGACCATCCCTCACTTGGGGCAGCAGAGATGGCGATCACAAGTGGACACAAAGGTGCTCAGGGGTACAGGTGATAGTCCTTCTCAAGTGGGTGCTGGTTTCCTGAGTTTTCTTTACAGGAACCCACTAGGCCGCCCATCACACTCTGCACTTGCCTGTGTCTACACAAAGTTATCAAGTTGAGTTAGAAGAAACAAGTAAGTAAGCGACTCCATGGGACCTGGTGAAGGAGGGACACAGACAGCTTGGGTTAGGGACACTGCTCTCAGCCTCTGCTGGCCCCTGGTTGCAGTGCTCAATCTTCAGACCCACCTGAGGAGCATCTACCATTCCATGCCCCACGAGTCTTGGGCTTGGGTTACTATCATTCATCATTCTCAGCTCACAGCTCCCTAGCAGATCCCAAAGTCTTCCCAGAGTGAGGCCCTTATCTAAAGAATAATGAAGAACTCTGTTCTACACACACATATACACACACACACACACACGGAAACAGAAGCTGCTCCCAAGGGCAGGATGCCCTGATGTGGTTCTGGTGTCCCTGCCACCAAGCTGTCTGTCCTGATATGGAAGCGTCCCGCAGGGTGCCAGGTACTCCAGGGCACTTCCCACTTCACCTGCACATTATCTAATCGTGTAGTGGGCGCCTTCCCCTAGAAACCCAATAGGGACAGAGACGCTCAGATAGTCAGGGGAGGAAAAGTTTCCTCCATCTGATAGCTACAAATGGAAGTTTTGGAATAGTCCCAAAAGAGAGGACAGGTTTCATTTCTGCTGTACCAAGTCCTCAGTTACTGAAGAGCAAGAAAAAAATATTCCAAACAACACGAATCTTTGCAAAGAGAAGATTGTGACCAACTTGGAAAATGACTTACTTTTAAAGGGAACTTTAGTTTTTGAAAAAAAAAAAAAAATCAAATCTTTGACAGCCCAGGGAGATAAATTCTTCCACTGGAATGCTCACCTATATCTGACATGAGCCTCGGGCGGGAAGAAAGGCATTCCCATCTCTCACTAGCCCCACATTTGTTTAGTAGTTGCTCCGTGCTGACAAGTGGCCCGGATGCTGCTGGAGGACAATGGGACCGGCTGTTAGCCAAGAAAGGGGCCGAGCTCGCGCTATCTCTGGCAACGGCAACACAAATGACACAGGTTTCATCTGCTGGCTCGGGTTTCTAAATCCCTGACAGGGACCTTCATCATGTCAAGGAAACGGCACAGACTACTGGCGTTTCATTTCTGGTGGGCTCTCACTTCCTCCCGCCCCTGCCCACCGAGCAGGAATTCAAAGGAAGGGAGGTGGGAGCGGTCAGCGGCTGCCCTTTCATACTGTGGCGGGGTCAAGAAATTTCTCTTCACCTTGCTGCCATCAAAAGAATCACACTGTCCCTTCCCCTCAAAAACAGCAAACTGCAGCCCAGATCCCAAGGTCACTTGCATCAGAAACCATTTAAGCTACCTTTAAGCAATCCAAACACAGAAGCACATCTGAAGGCCAGTTTGAATAGATTTTATCACTACCCCAAAATTAGTTTCTAAATAAACTTTGGGTTTTTTTGGTACTGAGGATCGAACTCGGGTCCTTGTGCTTGCGAGGCAGGTGGCGGAACCACTGAGCTAAATCCCCGGCCTAAATAAACTTTTTAAAGTATTCAGATATTCAAATCAGCTGTAACAGCTTATTGTTCACATCATTAAAATGACGAGATTGATAAAAACACTGGCACATGTTTAAATCAGAAAGTCAGCTGGGGACAGTGGCCACACACCTGTGGGTCCGGGGCTGCAACACCACCTCAAAAACATACAGAGAAAAGAAACAAAAAGCACTCCGAGAGATTTGAAGCCTTTTTGTTTCCGTTCTTTTTTTGAGACAGGGTCTCACTATGTAGCCCAGGCGGGCGTTGAACTAGCAGCAGTCCCCCCTGCCTCAGCCTCCCGAGTGCTGATTTTAAACCCTGGGCAATCCTGAGTCATCTCTACTGGTACTCCGGGTTAAATGTAAGGATCCAAGGAATAAAATACATACAATAATGTGGGCTGAAGCCAAAAGACATAGTGTCGAGTTAAAGAAGACAAACATGAAGAACACACACAATGTGGTTCCATTTAGACCCAGTGTGTAGGCTACAGATGTGGGCATATGCGGTGTCGATGACCGAGTATGAATTCCCCATCATCACACACCTGGCAGAGAGGACTGCAACCAGGGAGGGTTGTGACGTCCCGGCTGCTGGCTGTGCTCTGTGTTTTGAGCTGCATGGCAAATGCATCAAGGTTTATTTCCTAACTAGCTAGTGTTTTATGTGCTCTTTAGGTATTTGCTACACTTGAGCTTATCAGGCAACAAAAACAAAATTCCTATTTTCTGGTAAAAGATATTTCCACTAAGAAATATTGGGCAGGGTTTTTGGGGGGTTTTGTTTGTTTGTTTGTTTTGGTTTTGTTTTGCTGTACGCTGTACCAAGGGTCAAACTCAGGACCTTGCACTTGCAAGGCGGGCTCGGTGCCACTGAGCTAAATCCCCGGCCCATTGGGCTAAATTTTTAAAGAAAGTCCACATTCAAAGTGACACCACTTTTACTGGTAAGGGCAGTTCACCATCTCTGGTCACAACAGCAGGCTTGCACAAGCGAGGCCTGGGCTTCATCCCCAGCACCACGAAACAGTGAGTGAGAAATGGGATGACACCATCCAATGCTCACAGGGACTTGGTTGGAAAATAGATGACTGCAGTGCTGGGGGGGGGTGCCTGGCCATACCTGAGGGGCCATGGGCACAGCCGCATCCTCCAAAGGCCAGAAGTGGGGCACGTGACAGCACCCAGGGCCCATAGACCGACACTATTATTGTCTGTCACCACACATGATTGCCCTAGGCTTCTCTGCTCCAGGGTCTACCTGCTTCTCTCCCTATGCAGGAAAACCTCACTGGGTACCCACTCTGCACCAGGAACTAGAGCTACAGAGACAAACACGGGCCCTGCACTCTGGCAGCCACGGCTCCTCCCTGTGCTTTGCCATCTCTCAAAGGAGCCCCGTTTTCCTTTCGCTTCCGCCCCACATCTAACCCTTCAGGAAATCCTGCCAGCCCTAACTCGCATGCAAACAGACCTGGAAGCACTTCCGCTGTCACCGGTCCAGACCACGCTGCCGCCAACACCCACTCGTCTTCTCCATCCTTCGTCCGCCCTCACCCTCATGCCTGGCTCCACAAAAGGACCTTGTCAAACTGAAGCCAGACCCCATGGGCTCCGGGCCCCTCCAGCTGCTTTTCCAAAGCCCTACCTAAGCAAGACTTTACTAGTGTCAAGTTTTCATCATTTCCACGTTTTCTAGGAAGTTTCCATCTTCTGAATGCCAACCTTCGTTCCGGGACTGTGATGTGTACAGGCTCGGCCAGTGTCGTGACTATGACCCCACAACTACACCCTAGAGACCTGCACACATGTGCCTGGAGATGGACATGACATTTCCTGGCTGCCTTGTTTTTAAAAGCGAAAACTGAAGAAAACAAAAAACTAAACATCCAGAGCTTGAAACATTTCTAGCTAAATAGATGGACCTTGAGACCAAACTCTTAAGTGAAATAAATCAGACACACATGTTTAAGTACCGCATTGTTTCTTTGGTGTGGGAAACTGGAAGTGGAAATAAAGACTAAAATGTATAATAGATATTTGGACAGGGAAGAAAATGTTCAAATGGGAAGAACAAGGGAAGAGGGAAGGAAAAAGGAAGGGACAAGAAAAAAAGGAGAAAACAGAATGAATTTCAGAGGATTATTTTACTCAACAAATTTTTTCTTTCTATTTTTATTAGTATGCTTGTAGTACATAATGTCTACATTCCTTGTGGGGAGTCAGTACCTGCACATAACACATCCCTAAGGACATTCAGGTACAGCTCTAGGCCCTTGGAGCTACATCAGTGAAATAAAAAGTCAAAAATTCTCAAAAAAAATTTTTTTTAATCATTCAGCTTAATAAAAGGTAGTAGTAATAGTTAAGGGAGTAAGTTATTTTTATTAGCAAATCTGAGGAAAGTTAAGGGTTTGCCTAGCACTAGACCAACATTCAGAAAGGGGCTGAAAGACTTACAATTCTCTCCTCACTGCAAATCTGCAGTGCTTGGACAAAGGGAATCAGACAGGTCACTAGCAACTTCTTTAACTTTCTGAGGCTTATTCACCTTCTCTTCCTTCTTTTCTCTTTTCTCCTCTTACCAGCACTGCGGATCGAACCTAAAGGTGCTGTACCAGAGCTACACCTCTGGTGTTTTTTATTTGAGGCAGTTTCACTAAGTTGCCCAGGCTGGCCTAGAAATTGGAAGCCTCCTGCCTCAGCCTCTGGAGTACATGGGATTAATGTCATGCACCACCAGGCCTGGCCTCCATTTCTTTGCAAGCAAATGTAGACTGATCCTTTTTGGGGAGGGAGCAAAAGCCTGGCACCACTCTGGAAGCCCAAAGACAGAGGAGGCAGCATCACAGGCACAGGGCTCTGCCAGTGCCCACACAGCATCTCCTCTCTAAGAGGCCGCCTCGCCTGGCTCACCACCAAGCACCAGAGCATTCTGGCAGTCTAGTATACAACAGCACTGGCTCAAGTCCCAACCTTTTCAGCAGACAGTTGTCTCTCAAAGCAGAAGATTGCTGCCAGGAAAATCGGACTTGTTCTTAAAAGGATGCTTTACAGCCACATTGGGGGAGGACTTGCTGGGCAGGAACCCAAGGCCTGTATATGCTAAGCACACACTCTAGCCCTCAGCTACATGCCAAGCCAAACCATCTATCCTGACCACATCAAGAAGCCCAGCTCTGTAACTGGGCTCCACATTCACTCCAACTGCTGCAGAAGCTCAATTTGAAAAGCTGCAGTTTGGTTGTTCTGTTTGTAAAGACAATGGCAATGTGCAGGGCAAGAACACATCACGGAGGGCATCTCCCCAGGACTCAGTAGAAGCCACTCCTCCACACCCACGGTACCCACCGATGGCCCTGCGGAAGTTCTCCATCAGCACCTCTGTCTTCTTTATCTCCGTCGAGTAAACCTCGCTTCCCACCATCGGGCAGAAAGGAACCTTACTCCCCAGCTCCTGAGCAATGGCCAGAGCTAAAGCTGTCTGTGAAAGACAAGAAGGACATCAGTCTGTTTCAGTCCTCAAGACATGGTGATTTAGAAACATGTGATAAAAGTTATTAATCAGGAAGGACCAAGTAGCTAATCCATTCAGTTAAATTAACACCAATAGGCATATTTTTCATACAGTCAGTGATGACCGTTTTGGACATCGTTGTATTTTATATCATAAATGACAACGCTGACCAACCCCATACTTACAAGTGTCCCTCAGGGAGCCCTACCCAGCACAGCCCAGCCCTAAGCGCCTCCTACACTCTGACAGTCCAGCAAGTAGCTGCCACTCTACCCCCACTTGCAGGAAGAAGCAAATGGAGAAAGGGACTAATGAACACAGCTGAGGCACCATGACCTAGGAAAAGGCAGAGCAGAGAAGGAAACACTGGCAGTAGGGCCCAGTGAAATTAGTGTGCTCTTCCAAAACTGTCCCTCACCAGGCAGGCATGATGGCGCATGTCTGTGATCACAGAACTCGGGAGGCAGAGGCAGGACTGAGGAGAGTTTGAGGCCAGCCTGGACTATTTAACTACTTGTCTCAGAGACACCTGCTCCTTCAACCTCACAACAGGGTCTTACCTGACCGCATGAAAGCTCAGGGCACCCCTGACCAGGGTCTCTGAGATCCTGCTTCCTGTTTTACAAATGCAAGAAACTGGTGCTTAATTTACAACCCACTGGAAATCAGTAATGAAGGAATAAGCTGCTTTTTGTTCCTTTTATGGTATACGGCTCACTGAGTGGAGAGAGATGTGTTAGGAGACTTCTGGAGCTGTGGGTTGGCCTTAAGCTGCCTTTGAACCTTCACTGAAGTAAACTACAAACTGATGTCTGGGAGTAACTGGCCGGCAGATGCTGAACAGAACTGGATGTGACTGATGTCTGGTCAAACATCAAGAACGAAAGGCAAGGGCCAGGGATGTAGCTCAGTGGATGGAGTTGGATCCTCATGGTGGGAAGTGGGGAACAACAAAAGGTAAATTCTCTAAGGTTGGTACAGGACTGGGAATGCCATGGTCTGATGCTTTTTCCAGTTCTGCTCAACTCTGAAACCAGAGTGTAAGGAAGGGCGCCTCCCAGGTGCACAGTAAAGAGGCCAGCTCACCACTCAGGAACAATGTGAGCTCAAAAACAGTGTCCACAAACTAGCTGGGGAGCCGGGTGCAGTGGCACACACCTACAACTCCAGTACGCGGGAGGCCGAGGCAGGAGGATTGCTGTGAGTTCAAGGCCAGCTTGGGCCACATAGCAAGACTCTGTCTCAAAAAAAAATTTAAAATACAAATAAAAATTGGGCCAAGAAAGGTTCTTCTTAGATTTTCCTTTCAGTGCCCCTTTGGTGATAGCTTTGGCAAACAGTAGAGGCTGGGAAGGCTCAACATCCAGCAGCAAAAGAAGCTCTAGCCCCTGAGCATAAAAACTGGTTTCGGTCCTGACTGTAGCTATCTTCCTGTGAGCTTGGGCACTCGGCAAACCCCTGTCCCTGGCTTCCTCCCCATCTGGTGTGGTAAGAAGTGACAGGCTGGACCCCAGGAGCACACTACCTGCCTTTAGACTGATCCTGTATGGCCCCACAGCCCACGAGTATTCTGAAATGTGATCTGTGGCCACTCTTTGAACACTGGGAAACCGGTGAACATGCAGCCACTCAGCTTGTCTGGAGGAAAAGAAGGTCTGGCCACAGCGGGCAGAGGCTCCTAGGCAGCAGTTGATGCTGCAGCAGGGCTCCGACCAGCACCATGGGCCTGTACCAATGCCCCTCGCAGGCTGCTGTACCCTGGGCATCTAGGGTTTGCATTGAGAGAGCAGGAGAAATAGCAGAACCAGAGAGGCACAAGGAAAAGAGCAGCACAAACACCAGGACACCATCAGGCCAGGGGCTGGCCAGGCCCCTCCTGCCCAGTCCTTCTGCCTCCTCACCCTGGGATCTGTACGCCCCAAATAACACTCTCAGCTTCCAAGTTCAATGACAGTGACCGTATCCAGTTCAATGGCAGGTCTGAGTTCTTTCACTTAACAGAGACCATCAGCATACTTCCATTACAATATGCCAGATACCTGACTAATGAATGCCTCGTGCCTGTGTAGTTTCCTATAGTACAGAACAGTTACAATACCTACCCCTTCCATATAGTACTGAATAGCTCTCACTGTGCTTCCAACCAGCCTGTGAATTGGATGTTTTAGTTTGTATTTTACAGATTAAGAAACTGAAGGTGCAAGTTTGATCCCCGGTACCAAAAAAAAAGAAAGAAAGAGAGAGACAGAGACAGAGACAGAGACAGAGAGAGAGAGAGAGAGAGCAAGCAAAAGAAACTGTAGCTGGGCATGGCAGCACACACCTGTAAACCCAGCACTTAGAGGAGGCTGAGGCAGGAGGATTACTGAGAGTTCAAAGCCAACCTGGACTATAAGCAAGACCCTGTATCAAGGAAAGAAACTGAAATGCACAAGTTACCGATTCACCTAAGGTCAAAGAGCTAGCAAACAGCAGAGCCCGGGTACAAACCCAGATCTCCAAAGCCATTATTTCTTGTGTCCACCCCACCAGGTGAATGCCAAGTGGCACATAAAAAAGAGGCTGAGGAAATTTACTTTCAATCTCATCTGAACATCTCCTTTTCTAAAACTATAACCATAATACCCCATTATGAACAGTGTGAGGTCGTCGGCAGGATATGGCGGTGCACGCGTGTGATCTCAGCACTCAGGCGGCTGAGGTAAGAGGATCTCCCTAGTACAAGGCCAGCCTGGGATACATAAAGAGACCCTGTCTCAAAAAACAAAATAAAGGGCTGGGGATTTAGCTCAGTGGCACCGCGCCTGCCTTGCAAGTGCAAGGTCCTGTGTTTGATCCCGGTACCAGAAAACACAATAAAATACAAAACAAAACAAAAAGCTAGAAAATATGAGAGGCTGGAAAGCAAAGCGGCCCAAAGGCAAAGCTCTAGCCTGAGACTTCCCAGCCTTGGTCCAAATCCATTTAGGACCAGGCAGCTCCCACTGCGGAATCGGCCCAGCAGGACAACAGCAGCACTTCAGCCTCCGACTGACAGCTAAATGTCACTGCAGGTGCATGAGACAGGACACCCGAAAACCCAGCCCAGACAGTGCAGGGAAGGGGCCAGGAGGGGACATCAAACTGCCCCAGCAGGAAAGCACCAGAGCAGGAACCTCAACTAGCTAGAGTGCGGACAGCTGTGAGACAGAGCACAGGAGACAAAGACAGGAGAGGTAAAGGCTGAATTTCCAGAACTGGGCAGAGACAGAATACTGAGATCCAGGAAACAAATAATTTCAGGTAGGAGAAATACAAATAAATCCACCTGTTATACACCATAGTAAAGCACCAAAACCAAGCACATCTCCAGAACATCCAGAAGGAAAAGTTAAAATCCTCCCAAGAAACTGTTTTCCAGTTTTTTTGAGACAGGCTCTTGCTGTGTAGCCTAGCCTGGCCTGGAACTCATAGTGATGATCCTCCTGCCTCAGCCTCCCCACTGCTGAGATTACAGTTATGTGCCACCATACCTAGCAAAATCCTCAAAATTAGACTTCTTAAAAGCAACAACAGCCAGGGACTTAGCTCAGTGGTTCCACTGCCAGCCTCGCAAACGCAAGGACCGGAGTTCGAATCCCGGTACCAAAAAAAAAAAAAAAGCAACAACAAAAACCAAAGGACAC
>NW_022900949.1:33491212-33495452 GCF_012274545.1 Fukomys damarensis
AAAAAAAAAAAAAAAGCAACAACAGAAGCCAAAGGACACAGCAAATAACATTGAAAGAGTATTAAGATACCTATCAAATGAATCATAAACCCAGCACATTTATCTTTCAAGACAAAGACAGCATAATAAATATACACCTGAGAGACCTTCCCCCCAGCAACTTCCAGAAGGAATCTCCACCAGGAACATACTCTGGGAAGAAGCCTGGAAGGAGTCCAACGGGAAGTCTAGCACCAGGGGAGGAACAGTGAACAAATGAATGGCAAACACCAAGGACAAGTGGTGTCCTTGGAACTGAGGTGAACGATGCACGGCACTTTAGCAACACAGGCCTTCGTCCTCCAGTGCAAGACAGCAAGGTAGGTCACACCATCAATTCAGTAATTCCCATTCGAAATTAACACTACCTCAGGCCTGACTGGAATCGTGTTTCTGCTTCTGGTTTCACAAGCAAGCCAATACCAGAGCTGGAACTTAACCCCCCCGCCCCCCGTTTGTCTTTTTTTTCAGGCAAGGTCTCACTGGGTAGTTCAGGCTGGTCTTGAATTCACTATGCAGCCCAGGATGGCCTTGAACTCATGGCGATCCTTCTGCCTCAGCCTCCTGAGTGCTGGGATGACACATGTGCACCTGGCTCTAAAGCCCATTTCTTCACAGCCCAGGCTGCAACCCCCTGTACCCAGGAGCCCTTTGGAAAAACAAAGCTTAGACTGGGCAGTTCCCCTCACAGACCACTGCAAGCCACCCTGCAACCCTGCCTAGGCCTCCTCTTCCTCCAAGGCCAAATCCTCTGAAGCGCTGAGGGTGATCATCCAGTGTCCACCTCCCCAGCTTCACCAGCCTCTGTTGTCTCAGCTCAGATCACAGCTGTGTTTCACACAAGTCAGCGAGCCCACAAGCATCGCACTCAGTGGAATCATTTTGTGCATGACTTCCTGTTTTTCTGCCCTGAAAAGACTACAAACCCCTTGACAATAAAACCATGTCTCTATTCTTTTTCTCTTTTTCTTTCTCATCTCTCACCCAGCCAAAATAGCAATGGGCGAAGCTAGCATTTTATTTCCCCTCAAATGAGATGTCACTGGAGATTTTCTGAAGGCAAACAGCAGCAGGAACACATTTCCAAAGCAAAGAAGACTTGAAGGAGACAAAGGACAAATCCCACAGACAATGAGACCCCTCTGAGGACCTGACTCTCGGCTGGAGGAAGGCCAGGGTAATTTTAAATTTAGAAGTATAGATTTCAGACACCAGTTGTATTATCACACATTAGTTTTTAAAACACCCATACAACCAATCAGCTTAACAAAGACTAGTTGAGACATGAATCCAATTTGGCTTAGACATTCAGATCATTCTCCTGGGGAGCTAAAACAAATGAAAGAATACCTTGCCAGTTCCGGGAGGTCCTGCCAAGAGGACGGCTCTTCCGGCCATTTTCTTGCTTTTGATTAATTCTACTATGACGCCGCATGCCTGCACAGGAGGGAAAGAAATAATCAGTCAGTATTAAAATGCTTCACGGGGGAGATTCAGGCCCTGTCTACACAGCGAGCTGTTATCGAACCAAGCCCCAGGGCTGACCCTGCAGAAGCTATTCTGGCTGGGCCAGGGACAGCAGAGGCACAGGAAGCGCTGAGCTCCACCCTGGAGGAGACAGACACACAACACCACTACTGAGAAGAGGAAAGGGCCACAGAGAGTGAAAGAAGGCGGTATCTGATTATATTTGATTTTCGAGGCTGCAGGAAGGGCAAAAGAAATAGAGGAGTTCAAAATACCCTGGGCTGAGGTATAGCTCAGTGGTAGAGCACTTGCTCAGCAAGTATGAGGCTCTGGGTTCCATCCCCAGCACTGCAACAAAACAGAACAACTCATACAATAGCAACAAAAAGGAGGGGTGTGGTTTTGTACACCTATAATCCCAGTCCTCAGGAGGCTGAGGCAGGAGGATCACCATGAGTTCCGGGCCAGCCTGGGCTACACAGCAAGATTCCACCTCAAAACAAAAAAACAAAGCAGGAGTTTGGTAAGTCCAAGAGACAGAAGGTGACAGTAACCAAAGTGGAGGAAAAGAAGATGGGAAGACAAGCTTGAAAAGATAGGGTCAAAATAAAGCTATAGAATGGAAAGCCTACTGAAAAGGTCTCAGACTGTGTGACACACTGTGATTTCTACTTAAAAGATTATACTGGGTCCAGAGCTGTGAATCAGTAGCACAGCATTTGCCTGGCATGTGCGAGGCCCTGGGTTCCATCCCCAGCACCACAAAAATAAAGCAATAAAAAGAAAATAAAAGACCATCCTTGCTGCTGTGTGAAAAATGGACCACAGAGTGGGGTACGGCCGCACACCCAGATGGCACACGCTTATAATCCCAGCAGTCAAGATGCTAGGACAGGAGGATCACCATGAGTTGGAAGCCAGTCTGGGATACATAGCCTGAACTACACAGCAAGGCCCTGTATCAAAAGCCAAACAAAAATGAAACAAGGACCATAGGGATGCAATGGAAGTAGTAATTTGTAGCCTGGGGTATAGGGACAAGGCTCCACAAACCTCCTGAAATTGGAAACAAAATTGTGTGCGCATGTTCATACGTACATTTCTCCAGGGAAAGGACCCAGAACTTTCATCAGACTCCCAAAATAACCTGCTAAGGCTTAAGGACCTGGACATAGTGGCACACACCTGTAAACCCAGCACTCTCGAAGGCCTTGGCAGGAGGATCTTGGCAACTTAATGAGATTCTGTCTCAAAAAAAAAAAAAAAAACTCTGACAATGTAGCTCAATGCATAGTATTGTCAAAGAAGAGGAAGAGGAGGAAGAGGAAGAGAAGGTGGCTAAAGGGGCATGGAAGGAAGGGAAAGGGGAGGAGGAGAAAAGAAGAACCTATGACCACCTACAGCCCGTGACGACCTTACACAAGATTTGTTAGGCTGATTTAATTACCAAACACGTGAGGATCTGAAAGGCGCCTTTTCCTTGCATGAATCCAGGCCACACCGCTATCGCCACAGAGGGACCACACTGCGCCCCAGTGACAGGAGGCTCTGGTGAAGGTGCTGCACACACCTCCTCCATCCTAGGCCCACGGACCGTGAAGCACCGGGGTTTCACAAACAACCCTCAGAAACCATGTGTTCAAGCAATGAGTCCGTGTTCTGTTCCACTTCTGCTTCACCTAGCAAAGACAGAGACCTAACAGCTCCTACAAGACTTCTCCAGATAAAAGACCCTCTGTAATCTCTCCATACAGTGATCCTCCCTGTTGGAGCTCTGTCTACCCCAAAAAGGGAGAAGAGACTTTCTAAACTGTGAATATGTACTTGAATTTACAGACTGAGACCTCTTCCCTTCCTTCTCCCTAAGTTCACACTAACTTCTCTCCAATGAGATATACTGTGAATTCTGACGTTTCAGACGAACTGGCGGAGCCTGTCTAACACCCTCATTTTTCAGATGAGGGTAGTGAGTAGCAGAGAGGCTGCTGATGTGAACAGTCGTATAGGAACCTGGAAGCACAGGTAGGTCAGGGCATGCAGCACCAGAACAAAGAATATGGAGTCATGCAGACTGCAGTCTACCACTTAGCAGCTGAGTGACCTCAGACCTAGTTATCTAACCTCTGGGAGCTGTAACTACTTCTCTGGACACAGGAGTTCATAATAGTGACATCCTGGATAAAGGGTTAAGGGATTATGTGTACTGAGTACAGTTTACTTTGAAATGTGAAAGTGGAGTGGAGATGGATAGATGAACAATTATACGATAAACCTACACAGTAAATGTCAACTGAAATTCAGATCCATGAGTATTTACTATAACAGTGTTTCAGCCAGGCTTGTGGTGCACATCTGTAATCCCAACACTTGGAAGGCTGAGGCAGGAGGAATCACTGAGATTTCAAGGCCAGCGTGGGCTACATAAGTGACTTCAAGGCCAGTCGAAACTATACAGCAAGATCCTGTCTCAAACAACCAAATAAAAAAGGGTTTCAGCTTTTGTACATGTCTGAAAAATTATACAAAATTACAGGAAGGACAATTACACTGGAAATGAAAAACAAAACAATGGAAACTGCTAGGTGTAATGGCCTACACCTGTAATCCCTGACCCCGGGAGACTGATAGGAGGATCAGTGAGTTGAAAATGGGCCTGCGCTTCATACAGTGAATTCAAGGCCAATCTGAACTACATAGCAAAACCCTGTCTGGGAAAAAAAAAAAAAAAAAAAAA
>NW_022900949.1:33495803-33510650 GCF_012274545.1 Fukomys damarensis
AAAAAAAAAAAAAAAAAAATCCCAGAGGCTTCTCTTTGGCCCCTTCTGTTAGTGCCGGTTTCTGTAGTTGCTAGGCCTCTCCAGAGGTCAAGGGCCATGGCTCTGAGACCAGAGCATAGCAAGCGCCTTCATGGCTGTATATCATCTATCTAGAGAGCAGATGTGGGGGCCAGAAGGGGCAGGTGAGTGCAAATCTCAACTTTGTCAACATGCACTGAATGGAAAGTGACAGGGGGAATAGCCTCACCCGCTATCAATTTTTTCATCTGCAAAAAAAATAATAAAGTGGGTAGGTCTTGGCCACACAACGAAAAGAGACTTGATACAGACTGCCCCTCTCCTAAACTCCCACTTCTCTCCCTTAGCTCCCAGGTCCTGAGAACCAAAGTCAACTCTTTCAGCTGGGTCAATTCCCTACTCCATAATCCCAGTCTGCCTCTACCAGGGCGACAAGGGCCCGTAGGAACGGCCCTGCACCGAGATAAAACAATCAATGGTTTGCTGCTGTGCCTGTGTTTACTGAGAGTCTCTCCCAACGCTGGAATGCGGGATCTGGGAGAACAGGGGTCCCAGATATCTTGCTCCCGGAGGCTCCATCAATGAGAACCCCCGCGGGGCAGTCCCCAGTGGTCCCAGACCTCCAGTGGCGTCCTCGAGGCGGAAACCCCGGCGTGAAGCCCACCCGCTCGCGCCCCAACTCCTGGTCGCGTCCACACCTCTCTAGCGTTCTCCTGGCCCACGAGCCCCGAAGCAGCCTGCTTGGCCAGGCCGCTTTCGTCCAGGCCTAGCCCCTTCACGTGGCTGTGGGAGGCGATCCGCTGCGTCTTGGTGGTGCTCTTCACCTCCTCAATCTTCATTTTACAGGTGCTGGGAGCCGAAATCAGCGTGGAAAACCAGGATCAAGCACCGCACGCACTGCACCGGGGTTACCTTGCGGCCGTTACTAGGGCGTTACGTAAAGTCCCGCCTCTGCCGACGCTCTATTGATGGAAAAGTGAATAACTCTCCTCTCCATTGGCTTATGGCTGTACCCATCAGATCTGCCGGTGGGGTCCTGCCCACTCACTTCCGGCTGTGTCCGGAGTTGGCTTTCCCCACAGCTGGCGCTTCCTGCCGGGGGAGAAATACAGGGGGACAACTGGACTTGCTGTGGCGAGGGGCTCAACCTGAAGGAGCGGCCACCCCGGGTTCGTACTGGTGCCAGCTTTAACGCTAACACGTGTGGACCTCATTACTTCAAGTTGTTGCCTCCGTTTTGGAGAAGAAGAAACACGTTCAGAGCTTGTTCTTTGATTTTTGTTGCTGGTTTTTGTTCTGCTTGAAACAGGATCTCGTTGGAATCCAGGCTGGCTTGTAACGAGAAGGGATCCTCCTGCCCCAGTCTTCCGAGTTACAGGCGTTCATCACCATGCCCAGCTCATTGATTTATTCCTGCTTTAGTTTTAGACAAAAAGAAATTGCTTTCACTAGTGGAGGAGGAAACCTCTCCACCAACTGTTGGTCAGTTGGTACTCTATGGAACCTTGTGTATTGTCCAATTAGAGGGGAAAAGAGCATTTTCACATTGTAAGCCTCAAACTTTGTCTTTTTTTTAGCACAAAGAAGGATCTTCCAGCCAAAAAATGGGAGAGGAGTGAGGATTTTAGAGCCTAAGGAAATCCCTGAACTACTTGGTCCATGACTTTCAAAACCCCGGAATTGTAGATTCCTTTTGTGGCCAGTGTAGGAGGGCCAGGAAAGGCTGAAAGTGTGAGATGGGATTTCACAGCCCTTCCATCAGAGCTTTCATTTTTGCTGCTAAGGAACAATTCAGAATTCACAAATCTGGCCTGGTGTTCTCATTTTACCAGTGAGAAAAACGAGGCCCTGGGAAGGACCAAGGTCATGGATTGTCCAAATGCACAACACCGGCACCGTGCAGATGTTCCCTGGTTGTGGAGCCAATGATAGGGCAGGTCTGTGTCCAAGACACACAAGGTGATAAAGGACAGGGAAGGCCTGTAGGAGGGAACAGAGGTGACCCACCCACTGGTGTGCAGCCCATTTCTGGCTGCCATAGCTCCAATTTTGTTTAGAGAACTATTCTCTGCCCTCTTAATGTCCTGAGTGACTTGGCTGCGTTGATGCACAGTCAGCCATGTTAGGGTGAGTGTGCGATCCTAGCATGGCTCCCAGAGCATCCTATCTCCCCACACATAAGATGGCATCAGGAACTCAAAGCAACCAGTCAGTGATGTCCTGTCCCCCTGACTTACCTGAGAGATTAGGAAAGGGAACTGGGTTTTCAGGCTGCTGAGACTCCGCCCAGGAACAAAGCCAACACGAAGGAAAGGAGAGCTGTTGGAAAGAGATTACTTTAAGTTCTTCCTCCATCTCACCTTGCTTACAGTATAACAGGGCTTTTCATTCAGGGTGTAAAATGATGATTAGAGCCAGGTTTCTGTCCTTGGGGACTGAAAAGCCACGTCAGCAAGGAACACATCCAGTAATTGTGTGAACTACTCTTGAGCAGGCGTTCTCTGAAGAAACTGCATCTACCTTGAAGACTCTGCAGTGTACTTGACCTTGGCTGACTAGAACATGGTGACTGGGGAGAAGGAAGGTTGTAGGTCAAGAGGCAGCATTAGGCATGGTGGCACACATAATCCTAGCACTCGATAGGCTGAGGCAAAAGCATCATCATGAGTTCTAGGCCAGCCTGGACTACATAGTGAGATCCTGTCTTGAAAAAACAAAAAAATTACTAGTGGATAAAACAAGAGACAAGAGACAAGTCACTTTTTCTCACCATAGAGTCCAAGTAGCATTCCAGCTAGTAGGCTAGCTTTCCACCCACAGAGGACCTGTACCCCAACTGTGCTATTGCTGTGCCGTCCCCTCACACACCTGTCATATGGTGCAAGGTGGTTGATGAAGCTTCCCTAAAAAAGTCCAAATCTGCCCCAGCAAGAAGGAGTGAGGGAAAAGAGGACAACATTCTCCTTCCCTTTAACCCTGACCTGGAAGGTAAACCATCATTTCTACACCCAGCCCAACAGAACCAAATGCCTGTGGCTAGCTGCAAGGGAATCTGAGAACCCTACAAAATCAATTCCTACGTGAAAAGTGGGGAAAGTAGGTTAGGAAACCTCTCTTGGTCTCTACTCAAGGTGCTGCTCTGTGCCCAGCACTACTGGGCTCCGTAACCCGATTCAGGTGCCCACATGACTTCTCATAGCCAAGATAATCCTACTCACTAAGCTCCAGAAAGCAAACTCATCTCTCAGAGGCCACACTCTGCCCTTCCTTGTCCTGATTTTATCCTCTCCCTAGCAAAGTTCTTACCTCATTGAACATCTTTCTCTTCCCAGTCTCCAGTCTCAGTTCAATACAGCTTGAATTCACTCTCATGCTGTCCTGAATCTGTTGCCTCAAAAGTCAAGGATGCCACAAAACACATCTTGTTATGTTGATTTTTTTTTTTGAGATAGGGTCTTGCTGTGCAGTCCAGGCCATCCTTGAACTCACTGTGTAGCCCAAGTAGGCCTCGAACTCATGATTCTCCAAGGGTGGGGAGAGCACCAAAGGTGCAGTCAACAAAAGAAAGACTAGATAAGTTGGACTGTAAATACTTTTGTGCATCAAAAAGCACTATCAAATGAGCAAAGGACAGAGCCCCACAGAAAGGGAGAAAATATTTGCAAACCTTGTATCTGGTAGGGTTTAATATCTAGCATACATGAAGGACAACAATTCCAACCAAAAAGCCAAACAATCCAATTTTAAAATGGGTAAAGAACTTTTTAGCTGTTTCTCCAAAAGAAAAAGAAAAAAACATACACAAATGGCTTTTGGACATGTGAGAAGATGCTCAACTTCATTAGTCATCAGGGAAACGAAAGTCATAACCATCGCAAGATGCTACCACACACTCACTAAGAAGGCTGATATTCGAAAGAAAAAAATGAAAATAACATGTTGCAGAGAATGGGGGGAGGGATTGGAACTCTTGTACATTGCTGATGGGAACAGGTTGTAGGGCAGCCGCTGTGCAAAATAGTGTGTTGGCTCCACAGTTAAAGGTAGACTTAGCTCAGGACCCAACAACTCCTCTATCATCCAAGTACCAAAAGAGCTAGATGAGTCGCAGTGGCCAAGGGGTGGAAACAACCTAACCATTCATCAACAGAGGATGATAAATAAAATATAGTCTCTCCCTAAAGTGGTGTCCTGAATACATGTGACCCTTGCAGACGTTCAGATTTTAGTATGTGTGCTGCTGAAGCGAGCACTTTGCAGACGTTGTGGTGAGTGAATATTCTGTGACTGCACTCACGTGAAACCTGTGCACAAGGCAGATTCACGGCTGCAGAAAGCTGATTGGTTACCAGGAGCTGGAGAGATATAGTCAATGTATCAATACAGAGTTTGTGTTTCAGATAACAGTAAAGTTCTGGGAATAAATATCACCGATGGCCCCACAACACTGTATTTTGTTGTTTTCTTGGAGCTGTGGCTTGAACCCAGGGCCTGACACACATGCTAAATGCATCGCTATCAGTGAGCTACGCCCGGAGCCCTGCAGAACAGCTCGAGTGCACAAGATACCACCGAATGCACTCTTGGACGTGGCATGGAAGTTAGTGTTATGTGTATTTGACCCAAATTTAAACAGAAAAAGCTCAAAGTTGGCTTCTCACTGACACCAAAAGTGGGAACTTCTGACCTGGAGACAGTAAAAAACGGAACTGAGCAAAGAATCGCCAAAATTCAAGCAAGGCTTTTTTTTAAAATGGGGTGTTGGCTGAAGCAGAACACAGACTAGTACTTATTAAAAGAGAAACCAGTAGGGACCAGGGGTTTAGCTCAGTGGTGCTGCGCCTGCCTCACAAGCACAAGGTCCTGAATTCGAGCCTCAGTACTGCAGAGAGAGAGAGAGAGAGAGAGAGAGAGAGAGAGAGAGAGAGGGCAAGGCATTCGAGCCTCTACTGCAGAGAGAGAGAGAGAGAGAGAGAGAGAGAGAGAGAGAGAGAGGCCAAGGCTGGGCATGGTGGCACACACCTGCAACCTGCAATCTCATCACTCTGAGAGGCTGAGGCAGGAGGATCCCAAGTTTGAGCCCAACCTAGGCAACTTAGGGAGACTCTGTTTCAAAATAAAAAAAGGGTGCAGATGTAGCTCAGTATGAAGGCCCTGAGTCCAATCCCCAGTACCACCAAACAGAATAGAGGGAAAGGGAAACAGGTTAAGGAACAGGTTAAGGATTACAGAGTGCTTGCCTTCTTCCCTTTGTGGTGACCCTGACAGCCTCCTTCACTTCATCTCTCTCATTCCTGGCCATGTTGTAGGGAGGGCCCTGTGGCTTTTGGGCTATAGCTGGTTGCTGCAGTTGATAAGATTGAGAGAGTGAGGGTTTCCACGTGCTATTGAAAAAATGCAAGAGCAGAGAAAGACACGGACCATATTTCTAATGGGTCGTAGTTATGAATCAAGTCCCAAGAGTGCATCATTCTGCATGGCAGGCCTGGTGGTCATCACAGCCACACCCTCCAGACACTCAGCTTTCCCACCTTCCACGGCCCCTTCCATGTCCAAACCTGTAATGGCTGGGGCTTTTCTTTTTCTCTCTCTCTCTCTCTCTTTCTTCCTTTTTTTTTCTTCTCTCTCTTTCTTTTTTGAGATATGGTCTCACATTTTAATTTATCTTGGTCTTGAACTCTCTGTTAGCCCAGGCTGTACTTGAACTCATGATGATCCTCCTGCCTCTGCCTCCCAAGTGCAGGGATGACAGCCATGTGCCACCACCAGGCTGATATCTCTCTCTCTCTCTCTCTCTCTCTCTCTCTCTCTCTCTCTCTCTCTCTCTCCACTCTGACCAGTCTTCACCCCACCCCACCCTGTACTGGGGATAGAACTCAGGACCTTGAGCTCACAAGGCAGGCACAGCACCACTGAGCTAAATCCCTGGCCCCAGTCCTTATTTGTCACTTTTCTGGATCTGATCTCTGACCTCTCTCTTCTAAGGTCTCTTTGTGATGCAGAAAAACCTCTCCATCTCTGGATCCTTAATCTGATCACACCTGTAAAGACTCACACGGGATACCCTCGAGGAGCCATGAGTCTGTCCTAGCCAGGCTTCCCTCCTGTGGTCTTCCTTAACCCAGGCCCGTATCCTTTAGGTTTTATTTCCATTTGCTTATTTTTATTAAGAGGGGGGTGGTTTTTTGAGACAGGATCTCACTGTATAGTTCAGGATGGCCTTGATCTCACTACGTAGTCCAGGTTGTCCTCAGACTGGAGATGATCCTCCTGCCTCAGCCTCCAGAGCACTAGGATTACAAGCGTATGCCACTATGCCCAGCTTGTTTATTTTTCTTTTAATTTTGTGGTGTGGGGGACTGAACCCAGGGCCTGGCATGTGCTAGGCAAGTGCTCTACCACTGCTGCGCTATACTCCAGCCCTCTCTAGATTTAGTTAGCAGGGGACAGCACAGGTCGTTCTCCCAGTGACCTTGGGGATAGGAAGCAAAAAGGCTCTGAGGGGACTGCAAGTGCAGCGCTGGTTACTCCAGACTACACTGATCTTGTGAAATTCTGTTTTGTTTTGGTTTAGGCTTTTTGAGACAGGGTCTCTCTGTGTGGTCCAGACTGCCCTTGAACTCACTACGTAGCCCAGGCTGGCCTCGAACTCACGGTGATCCTCCTTACCTCCACTTCCCAAATGCTGGGATCACAGATGTGAGCCACCACACCCTGCTTCATTCCCATGAAATACTCTGATACTCATTTTGCAGGTGGAAGCTGTGGCGATGCTGTGCAGCCAGTGTGAAGCAGCAACTCGTTAGAAGGGGCGGGGGATGCATCTCTGCCCCTCTGTCCAACTTCCTTGCACTCTGGCTTGGCGTGGCCCAGGTGGGTCCCTTTGGTGCTGGGGAGGTCAGGGAGCTGAGCCCGAAGCCTTGGGTGACAACTCCGAGGTTGGTGAGGGACACAGTGGGGAAAGCACATGGTTAACACAGTCTCCTGCAAGGCAGTTCCCTCAGAGGAAAGGGAATTTTCCATTCCATTCCTGAAAGAATCTTTAAAGCCAAAACTCAAATCAAAGAGCAAAGTATAATAACTTCCTCTGGGCAAATTTATAATTAATCCTGGATTAATTGGCCTTAATGAAGTTGAATTAATTACTGGCTGTTTGTAAAGAACTTTGAACTACCTGAGTGCAAAATGGCGTTAAAGAAACAGAAAGAAACCAGCATCCCATTAACATTAAGAACAAATCCCAGATAATCACGCTTCTGCAGGCTGTTTCCCAGCCGTAAGGCTCCCAGGGACTATACTTAGCCCGGGGAACTGTGCGGTTCGAGAAGTGTGCTCAGCAGAGGGTGCCTGCCTGGGCTGCATCTGCAGGGTCTGCTCAACACGCAGCCAGGGCAGCTCCGCCCGTGCTAGGCCAGCACCAAGCACTCAAGGCAGCTGCAGCCCATGCGGATGGGTGGGCGAGAACACGGGAGCAAGGGTGGACTCTGTGCTACAGCTGCTAAGAGAAGCACAGAGCAGGCAGCACGAGGAGGCCTCCATTTCTCACAGCCAGGGGTCCAATCCCTCCATCCTTCCTAGTTCCCTCTGGTGGGTGCACACATACGCATGTGTTGTTGGGGGGGCGTCCTGGGCATCAAACCCAAGGGCTCCCTACCACTAAGCTACATTCCCAAGCTCTCTCTTTGTTGTTGTTAATTTTTCATTTTGAGACAGGATCTCCCCAGGTTGCCCAGGTAGAACCCAAACTTGCGATCCTCCTGCCTCAGTCTCCCAAAATGCTGGGATTACAGGCCTGTGTCACCACATCCACCATCTTCCTGGTTCTTGGAGTGGCTTTATAACCTACACCTAGCCAGGCAGAACATAGTATTTCCCTCTTGTTGCCTGGGTCCATGGCTTCACTTAGGCCAAAGAAACTCTATTTGGAGAATTTGTGAAATCCCTGAGGCTGTAACTTGGGGCTTCCAATAGACATCTTGCCACCGTGAGGACAGAGACATCCTAAAAGTGGAGGTGAAGGAGAGGAAGGAGGGACAGAGAGAAAGAGAAACAAAGTCAGAACCTTCATGCTGTCCTCTGAGCCCTGGAAATAAGCTCTGTCCTGCAACTTTTAATTAGGCTTATTATTTCAGACACTGATACAGTACTTATCATACAGCAGACATTGCTACAGAAAAACCAACTCACTGAAACCTCACAGCTCTGTCAGTTAGGAGCTACTATATCCACCCACTTTATTTTTTTGTCTGTGACACCAGGGATTGAACTTGGGACCTTCCGCCTGCAAAGCAGGTGGCAGAACCACTGAGCTAAACCCCCAGCTTTAAAAATCTACCCACTTTGCCAGGTGTGGTGGTGCACATCTGTAATCCCAGCACTTGGGAGGCTGAGGCAGGAGGGTCGCTGTGAGTTCAAGGCCAGCCTGGGCTATATAGTGAGTTCCAGGTCAGTCTCAACTACATAGTGAGACCCCATCTCAAAAAAAAACAAACAACCAAAAAAACAAAAACCCAAAATATCTACCCACTTTAAAAATGGAGAAACTGTAGTCTGGCATGGTGGCACATGCCTGTGATCCCAGCACTAATGGCCGAGGCAGGCAGATCTCCACGAGTTCAAAGCCAACGTGGACTACATAGCAAGACCTGTTCCGCCACTTGCCTTGCAAGGACAAAGTCCCGAGTTCAATACCTGCTACCAAAACAAAAAGAAAAAAACAAAAAACAAAAGCGTAATGAGACCCTATCTCAGAAAAAAATTTTTCCCCAAAATTACCAGTGTGTCTCAAATATTTTCCCTCCCTGGAGATGAGGACCCTCTTCAGGCATTGTGTTAGACACTGGTATTCAGCCGAAGCCCAAGGTCAAACAGCTGTGGGGAGACAGATAATAAATAATGGACATATTCTGAACAAGTATTAATAGGTGATATGTGCAAAAGGGAAATGAGGAGGGTAAGAAACAAGGAGATTGGCAGGGAAGTGGGTGTCTTTTGAAGAGGCTGCCCAGGGCAAGTGTTGTGCTGGAAGTGACAGGTAAGGATGAACCACAGAGGTGTTTGGGTGAAGGCTACAGGGTGACCCAGTCTGGGAGGCTCTGAGTCATCCTGCAGCCTCAGGAAAGGGGGGTACATGGAGCGGATGGCCAGGTGTTGCGGTGACTTTGCTGCTGCAAGGACCCTGGCTATTGCCCTGATGAGAAGAGACAGCACAAGGCTTTGGGAAGAGCAAAGAGCAGCATGGTCCCAGACATTTGAAAAGGCTCACTCTCGCTGCTGTGTGGAGGACAGGAAGTGGAAGACCCAGGGTAGATGCAGGGAGACCTGTTAGAAGATGACTTCGATAGAGGTATCACAAGATACCATTATACATTTATCAGAAAGGCTGAAATGAAAAACAAGCTGGCTGCCACGGGACACACCTGTAGTCCCAGCACTCTGGGAGGCTTGAGTCAACAGGATTCCAAGTTGGAACCCAACCTGGGCAACTTAAGGAGACCCTGTCTCAAAAGGCTGAGGACGCAGTTCACTGTGAAGGCTTCAGGTTCAATTCCTAATAAAAGTCACACACACATACACACACACACACACACACACACACACACACAGAAAAGAAAAAATACTCTTGGCAATGTCAAATATGAGTGATACACTCACATTCATCGAGCATCTGAAATTTTCCTACATTGCTGGGGCAATGTAAAATGGTCCAGCCACTCTGGTAAACAGCTTGGCCTTTTCTCACAAAGTGAAAGTATGCTTCTCTTGTGACCCAGCAATCCCACTTCTAAGTGTTTACCCAGGTGAAATTTATGTTCACCCACAAACCCATCCATGCTGCTTCATTCATAATAGCCCCAAACTGGAAGCAACCCAGATGTCCACAGTGGGGTGTCCAGAGAATGGACTAGTACACATCAATAAAAAGGAACACACACCACAGTTCCATGAGCATCATGGATTCATCTCAACTGCATTCCACTGAGCAAGAGAAGCCCCAGTGCCAAGGCCATGTGCTGTGTACTTCCATCTATGTGAAGTTCAGACAAAGCTTGTAGGCACAGAACATGCGGATCAGGGGCTTCCAGGCATTAACAGTGTGGGTGGGATGGATCATGAAGGACGTTCTCTTTCTTGAGGTACATGGATGTGTTGCATCTTGTATCTTGTGTCTTGATTGTGGAGGTGGACATCTGACTCTCCACATTTGTCACAGCTTGTGGGACTACAGAATGGGTCAGGAACTGCTGTAGGCATCCAGGTAAGAGACAATGGCTTGCTTGGGCCAAGTGCCAACAGTGGAGCTGTCAAGAAGAGGTTGATTGTGAAGGGTGAAACCAATGGGATTTTTTGTTGGGTTGGATGTAGAGTGTGAAAGGAAAAGAAAAGTCAAGGATTGACCCAGTTTCCTCCTGGGCTGCACTGGGGGGCTGCTGGTGGAGCAGGGCAAAGGTGAGTTTAGAAATTCCATTCTCCACCCATCTCCCTGAGATGTGTATGGGATGTTCTGGCAGTATGTATGGGCCTGAAAAAGGCCTGAGAGGAGATAGGCATTGAGAGACAAGGCTTGTAAAACCAAGAGACAGGAAGATCACCAGAGAGTGAGCTCTGGGGCCTTCTTGAGTTTACTGCTCCCATCTCTTGCAAATCCTTACAGGGTTAGTATGTTGTTCATAAATATAAACACAATTGAGCACCTTGTTTTTTTTTCGTTACTAATATAGCTTACAAATCGTTCCCAAATGCTATTCAGCTTCTTTGTTCTTTTTAAGGGCTGTATAATTTCTGCTTTGTGGGTATACCATGATCTCTTTCTTTTTCTAGACAGAGTTTTTTGTTTTTCTTTTTTAGATGCTTGGGCCTCACGATGCTAAGTACGCTGTGGTAGATTAACAAATAGTCAATTGTGAACACTCTGCTGAACTGAGTCAGTGTGGTTCTGGGTGTAGAAAACCCACCTGAGGATTGTGGCTAACAGCATAAAAGAAGAAATGGAGGGGAAGATGGTGTGCTGTTGACTTTGCAGAGAAGCTTGCTGTGGGTGGTTTTCCTGATGCGAACTTGGGTGTTCTCATTATCAGAGGAGCCTGGGTCCTCACTGTTGCTGGGAATGGCTGCTGTTCTCATCAGAGGAGCTCTGGTCAAGGGAGCCTTGAGGGTTGCTTCCTGGCTCCAGGGCAGATCTTTCAGCCTGGTGGCACAGACCCTTCAGCCTGGGGATACAGGCTTTCTGGCTTCCATCACTGGCCTTTGGCGGCTTTCCAGTGCAGATCCTTGAGGCAGACTTGCATGAAATGCTGTGGGCTCTAGGCCTTCAGCTAGACATGTGTGGGACATTGCTGTGGGATCCAAGCCCTTGGTTGGATTCTTCCAGTCTCTGTTGTCTGACATATCTCTTACATTCCTCTGCATTTGACTTTTTGGGTGAACCTTATGGAATAATCCTATAAATTATGTGTTCTGAATTAAAGCTATTCCTTTGCAAATCCTGACTACAACACATGCATTCTACCAAGTTTTTATTAGGGAAAAGTTGAAACTCAGGGGAAAAGTAGGCAGAATAATGCAATGAACCTCCCAGACCCATCGTTCAACTTCAACAATGATCATCCCACAGCCAGCCTTGTTTCATCTAGATAGTTACACACGGCCCTTCTTTTAATTTTCTTTCCAAAACCACTACAAGCCTTTATTACAGGGACAATCTGTCAGGCCATCTTTGATCAAAGGAGAAAGAAGCCTTTTTTGTTTTTTTTTGAGACAGGGTCTCACTATGCCAGGCTGGCTTTGAACTTATGGCAATCCTCCTGCCTCAGCCTCCCAAGTGCTGGGAGGTGTACACCACCATGCCCAGCTAAGTGATGATTTTTTTGTTAGCTTTTGATCATGACATTATTTCAAACTTGTCATAACGACTCTTCTTTTTATTTATTTAGGTTTTTTGAGACAGGGCCTGGAACTCAGTACGTAGCCCAAGCTGGTCTCGAACTCACAGTGATCCTCCTGCCTCAGCCTCCCAAGTACGGGATTACAGACGTGAGCCACCATTCCTGGCTTGGGAGTCTTCTTTTTTATGACATGATCTCACTATATGGTACAGGCTGGATTTGAGTTTCCTCACTTCCTCCCACTAAGCCCCACCTCTTAAAGGTTCCACCACCTCCCAGTAATGTGCCTGGCTGGGGACCAACCCTCTATTTTATAAACCTCTCCAGGACACTTATCAAAACCAGGGCATGGACTGGGGAGTTAGCTCAGTGGTACCATGCCTGCCTCAAAAGCACACGATCCTGAGTTCAATCCCCGGTACCAGGAAAAAAAAAAGAAAATCAGGGCAGAGATCAGACATCATTTTAGAATCCCCTTTCTTTCTCAGTGCACATCCAGTTAGTCACAGTGTCCTGTTACTGGGAATTTTGTCGTTGTACTAGAGATTGAATGTAGGTCCATCACACTGAGTAATTTTGAGACAAGTTCTTGCTAAATTGCTAAATTGCCCACGCGGGGCTCAAATTTGATTTTGTTTGCTTTTGATACTGAGGAATTGAACTGTCCTAAGGCCTTTGCATTGAACTGTAGCCCAAGCTCTTTTTTTATTCTTTATTTGGAATCAGGGTCTTGTTAAATCACTACATCGTCCGGGGTGGGGTTGAATTTGTGATCCTTTTGACTCAGCCTCTCAGAGCGCTGGGATTATAGTTGTGTGCCACCATATCTCACTCATCATTGAGAAATCTAGCTCCTGGGGCCAAACCTGACTCAAAATTCAGAATTCTTCAGAAGCAATGCAGAGGATAGGCCATACACCACACGGCCATGTTAAGTAATCAAGTATATTAATATTTCCACAGTGCAATATGCAAAAGCGCTTGTGGTAAGCAGCAGTGTAGCTGGAGCCAGACTCCTCCCAGGTCAGGTCATGATTTGCTTCCAGAGAGCTGTCAGAAAACGTGCTGTTTTCAGAACCCTTTAGATTCTGTATGGATAAAGTTGGAGAACCGAAACTTTTTATTTTTAATGTAGATTATTCATTTCCCTCAGAACTTCTTTATTGTGAAAATGTCTAAAAGTACAGCAACATTTAAAGAATTTTACAATGAGCACCCATATACCTGTCATCCAGACTCTACCAATGCCCTTACTATACTTGCTTTACCTTGCATGTGTCCATCTGGCCAACCCTCTCTCCACCCACTGACCTAGTTGTTTTGTTTTGTTGCTATGCTGGAGATCAAGCTTTGTGCTAGGCAAATACTCAACCATTGAGCCACACTTCCAGCCCATCTTGGTGTTCGTTTAGAAATGGGGTCTTGCTATGTTGCACAGGCTGGCATTGAACTCCTGGGCTTAAGCAATCCTCTTGCCTCAGCTTCTGTGTAGCTGGGACTACAGGTACATGTCACCATACCCAGCTTAATCAGGGTTTTTGGATGGGTTTTAAAGTAAATTAGAGAAATAGTATACTTCCTCTTGAATACTCTGGCACACATACTGGTAAGTAGACATCAATATCTAAGTTTTTTAATTTAATTTTTGCAGTACAGGTAATTGAATCCAAGGCTTCAGGCCTGCTAGGTAAGTACTATACCACTAAGCTACAGCCCAGGCCCCCTGGCTTATTAAAAAGGGACTAATCCCATTGTAACAGCCCTAGTCTTGTGATGTCATCTCAATTACCTTTCTAAGGCCCCACCTTCAAATACCATCAATCCCACTGGTAATCAGGGTTTCAACAGATGAAGTTGGGGGGACCAAATTTAGTCCATAACATGGATCCCAGTGAAGATCCTGGACATCACAGAGCACTATGCAAAAATGTGTGGCCTGGCTCGTCACAGAAAGCAAATTGGCTGTCAAGTACAAGTCAGTAAATTTGGCTTTTGGCCACCAGTGTTAAAGTTAAATTAGTAGCCACTGTGCAAAAGGTGAGATTTCATACAGATATCTTTTCTCTTGAAAAAACTGAAAAGATCTGAAAACGATGGCTAGCATTCTTGCCTGGTAACTGCTGGCTGGGGCTGTGTGGTGGCTTCATTCTTTACAGAGGACAGACAGGTCCCTATGCTGGGCATCGCAGACCCAGGTGACTTCTCCACTTTGAGCTCCCTGCCTGGCCAGACCAGACACCTAGGTTTGTAGGTGACCTGATTACTTAGCGTGGGTGGTAATCTTTCCTGTGATTCTAGACACTTCAGACAGACTCTGATGAGATTTGTGGACTTCAGCACACCTTACACACAACTAGGGGCCGACCTCTTCCTGAGACCAGGCTACAGCACCCGGGAGAACACTCCCCAGTCAGAGGTTACATTGTCCTTTCCATATTCCACCAGTCACTCACAGAATTCTCCATGGCTGGCTCTTCATCACTGGAACTTTGAGAGGTAGCTATCCCCCCACCCGCCAGGGTGCTCAAGTCCTTTTTATCTTTTTTTTTTGTTTGGGTTTTTGAGACAGGATCTTACTAAATTGCCTGGGCTGGCCTGGAAACATACTATCCTCCTGCCTCAGCCTCTGAGCAGCTGGGATTGCAGGCTGTATGTGTGCTTTTATTTTCCTTAAAGGGCTTCTCACTCTCGGAATGGCCTAATCCTCCCGCATGTGGCCTGATTCCTCTTGATTCCAACGATATCCGGAGGGGACAGTAACGTAGCGTTGTGACTAGGTAGGCAGTGGCGTGTACCCAGCAGGCACTCCCACAAGAAATGTTTCAAATGAATGAAGGACGCAGGTGTCGCCCAATCCCGGGTTCCTCAAGGTTCAAGTGGGCGGAGCCAGGCGAGCGACCCCGCCCACGGTGACCTCGACGGAGACGCGCCCCGGGCCACCTGC
>NW_022900949.1:33511128-33525459 GCF_012274545.1 Fukomys damarensis
CCGCCGCCGTCAAAAACAGGCGCGCGTCACGTGCACGAGCCAGGCGGAGGCGCCAGTCCGCGGACGGCCACGCGGGAAAGTTGCAAAGAAGCCAGCACGCACCGCCCTCCCGCTTCCCATGTCTAGCACTCCCCAGTTTCCTTTCAGAGAAACTCCGTGGAAGCGCAAGCATGTCGGTGTTTGTATACATCCTTATTTTCTTCTTCCACGTGTAAACCGTTTCAGGCCGTCAGAAGAGGTCCAGGCATGTAAAACGCTGTGGTTCTTTTTAAAGCTTACTTAAGAGTTCCTTCGTCAACTCCAACCAGCAGTTTCTCACCTCATCTCTGTGGTTCGGCTTTTTAGCGTAGCAGGGCCTTTGTACTGAGTATATCTCCGGCGCTCTTTAAAATTAAAAAAAAAAAATTTTTTTTTTTTTTTTAGACAGGCTGGGCTTGACTTTGGCAATCCTCCTGCCTCATCTTCCCGGAGTGCTGGGATTACAGGCATATACCATCACGCTTGGCCTTAACTGATACCTTAAGGATGGACCATTCTGTTGTTAGGTAGTTTGCTTCTAAAAAGTGACTCACCAACCCGTTCAGAGTTGCTCGCCTCCTTCCCAGTTGGAATCCAGTTTCTCTTTTCGAACAAATAATTGAACGAAATGAGTAAAAAGCAGTGGCAAAGTTTGAAAAATTAAAAGTGAAGAGTGAGAGAGAAATGGCTCTGCAGAACAATCTTGGGCTGAGTAAAAGGAGAAAAAGAGGGAGAGGGTAAAGATAAAAGTACGCACGGCGATTGGGAAACACTGCGCGCACTGGCTCCTCATGGGCTTTCTTTTATGCTCTCCAAATCTTGAGATCTTGGAGAACGTCTACATCCAAGTCTTGAGAGGCGGTGCTGACGTCAGGTCTAGGCCATCCACTAGAAGTCCACCTGCAGGGCTTTGGGAACTGTTTGGCGCCTGTGTCAGGGATCTTGTAATTAACAGGTTACGCCCACCTCCCCAGTTACCTTTTGCCAGTCCCTAAGTCTCCTACTTCATTTCTGTCCCAGTGTTTGCTAGCCGTGCTGCAGGCAATATTTGAGATCTGAACTCTTTGACTTGTGGACTTGGATACTGTATATCGGCAGAGTTAGCTGGAACTGACCTATCTGGGGTGA
The DNA here is from genome assembly GCF_012274545.1 of Fukomys damarensis. Lineage (NCBI taxonomy): Eukaryota > Metazoa > Chordata > Mammalia > Rodentia > Bathyergidae > Fukomys > Fukomys damarensis. The sequence continues at coordinate 33,512,275 of NW_022900949.1, forward strand.
AGGGTGTGTGTATTTTTTTTTTGTATTTTCAATCATTATGAGTACTGATAAAATAACCCTCCTGAGATGTTGTGCCATTTGATGAATTTTTAATTATTGTTTACAGAAAATACAAAAACACACTATGAAGAGATGGAAAATGACAAGGCAAAAGTCCTTTTGTCAATTCTGGATCCCTCTTATCTCTCCAGACAATACCACTGCTATATGTTTGTGGATTCCTTTTCCAAACTCATATAAGTACACTTCAGGGGCAAAGGTCTAAACTTGTTTTATTTGTAGGAAAGAATGATATATATATAAGCTGCTAGCACAAATAGATGTATAGAGTAAAGGAGCCTGCTTCCTGATGACCCCAGTGCTGAGTTCTGTGCCTCTTTCCATCTCCTTGTGCAACCAGCATGGGTGTTCCCTGCCTGCAAGCACACACTGACACACACAGGGCAGACGATTATTGTTAAGGTAGCAGGTGGCCTCAGGGGTTCCTCAGCTTTCTGGATTCCAGCTGGAACCTTGAGTTTTGTTACCTTGATCTTGGTTCCCTCCCACACTCCATCCTTAGGCAGTCTGGATCCTTTCCCCATTTTGTTGTAGTGGCAACAGAGGCTTGAAGCAGTGATGAAACTACTTGCCTATCTGAAGTTCTAAAATATTTTACTCAGTCCATATTTCACTCATTAGAAAAAGTATTAAAGGGCATATGATTTTCTACTACCCTCCCGCTTTGTTTTTTTGAGACAGGGTCTCACTATGTAGTTTAAGTTAGTTTTGAACTCACTGTGTAGCCCAGGCTGGCCTCAAACCTGTGGTGATCCTCCTGCCTCAGCCTCCCAAGTCCTGGGATGAAAGGTGTGTGCCACCATGCCAGTCCACCTCTCCATATAATTAAATTTTTTCTGGTCATACTCAAATATGTTATAGGACACATACTCTAAGCCAGTCTGCGTTAGAAGTGGAAGACATAGGTTAAAAAAGAGAAGGCACAGTCTCCATCCTTTCTAGTGAATTCGGAGAGAATTTGATGTACAATGGTTCAGTTTATGATTTTTCAACTTTATGAAGTGAAAGTGATAGATTCTGTAAAAACTGTACTTTGAACTTTGATCTTTTCTCGACTGGAGGTATGTGGTGGATTCTTGTGATGCTGGGTAATTGCAGCTTGCTGTGTGCCAGGAGATCAAGAAGGGACAGGCAGCGCTCTAGTGACATTGTTGCTCCGCAGTGGTCTTTGGTAGGTTCAGTGGATGAAGATCATGTTCCATGCAGTGACCTTTCAACTTGGTGCCTTTACTGGGAGACAGCCTTTTATGAGCAGAGGAACATCTGTAATTTAGGCCAGTGGTGAAGGATGAATTTTTGGCATCAGGCCGATCTGGGCATGGAGCCTGGCTTCCTTCCTTACCAGTTGTGTGACATTTGGACCTAACTCTGGACCATCTATCGCTGGTAGATATGAGAGCCATGCAGGCACTGATTGACTTTTCTCAAATGTTTACTATTCCCCTGCAAGGAGTGTGGTGATTTTCCTGTAATGGTTGAGGAAGTGGGGACTCAGGCAGGCAGGTGGTCAGTAGTCAGGTCCAGGTCTGCCTGACCCCTAGGCCAGAGCCCTCTCCACGCTTTTCCTACCCCTTCTGATATATGCACAGAGAGGCCTTTCATGGAACCAAAAGGGTTCAGTATTGGCCTGATTCTATAACCAAATGTTATAGATCCTAACCCCAAACAATCAGGCAAGTCCTTGGTTTATAAAAAAATTTTTATTTTCTTGTATATACATAGTTATTCTTATTGCTTTTCTCTTATCTCCTACGAAAATGTTACACATCTTACAGGCATCAAAATGTGGCCTGACTATATTGCAACAGTGAGACCAAAGTGGCTACCATTCTTCTTAGGTCAGAGTCCCATTTCCTGAGGAATGAGAAAAAGTTTGTTTTCCATTTGAACAGAAGAGTACTCTCATTTGAGTATTTGCTCTGACCCAGCCTGCTTCTGGGACTTACATGTATGTGACAGACTGTATGTTAGGAGTGTTAGCCTGCTTTTCAGATGCTTGGCGGGTAGAGTGCGTGGGCTGGTGTTGGAACTGACTCTGCTGCCCCTGAGTGGGACCAGTGAAGACTTTCAGCTGTCCTTGCGAGACATAAGTCATGAACATTCTTTGCCTTCTTTTTGTTTTGTTTTTGTTTTTTTGAGACAGGGCCTCACTATGTGGTTGAGACTGACCTGGAACTCACTATGTAGCCCAGGCTGGTCTCCAGCTCACAGCAATACTCCTGCCTCAGCCTCCTGAGTGCTGGGGTTACTGGTGTGCGCCACCACACCCAGCTCCATTCTTTGCCTTCTTCATGTGGCCAGATCCTGTTTTGTTTTTTTGTTTTTTTTAAACAGGGTCCCTGTGTAGTTCAAACTCATGGTTTGAGTTACCGACTTTTTTCTAATGTTTGCCTCTGCCTCCTGAATGCTGGGATTACATCTGTGCCCACCACACCCTGTGGGGCGTGTCAGATCTTAGTTTAAGGCACCTGTACTCCTGCATTCCTGGACCTGGCCTGCTTACCCTCTTCCCATTTACTTTATTCTCAGTGTAGTCACTCCTTCAGAGATGTGCATCAAGACTTCAGGACTTTTCAGTGGTTCCCACAGGACAGGAAGGAAGAGCCAGTTTCATCATTAGGCCCACAGGACCTGCAGTCTGGCTCTTCCTCCTTCTGAGCCTTTTTGGCCACTACTTTCCCTGGCTCCCCACCTTCCTTTCTGCTCCTTAAGTAGGTGGAGCCCCTGCTTCTCTCTGCAACCTTGGTGGGCTCTGTGCAGCATGTGTGCCTCCTGATCATTATGCCTTGGCCTGAATGTTCCCTTCCAGAGGCCCCCCCCACCTCTCGAACTCTCTCTTGTCCCTGTGTCATTTCCCTGACAGCAGCGTTGGATGCTGTTCATGTGTTCACTCACCTCTTGTCTGTTCCATGCTAGAAAGGGGTGCCGTGAGAGCTGAGTGTGATCCTTGCCTGCTTTAGTCACTGATGTGTTTGCAGTACTTTGGCCAGTGCCTGGCACGGCTTGGTAGTCAGTGAGATCCCAAGGCTGTGTTCCAGCTGGTGGGCTTGCTGCTTACAGTGTGCAGAGAATTGTCTTCTTGGATGGAAAGCGGCCTGGCCTATTCGTGAATGCCCAGTGTGTTGGCTCTTGCTGCTCCCCGCTGGGAGGTACATAGGGCTGGGAAGAGGAGACTGCATTGTGTACAAGCGAGCTGTTGGGGTTCTGTGCAAAGGCAGCAACAACTCACTTTGCTGAGGGCTGGGGTACAGGTGACAGTGGGGACAGTGGGGACTAAAGGGCTCTCCTGGGAGAGGGAACCACCAGGCAGCCAGGCTTAATCGTGCCCCTCTGTTGGTTTAGGCTCAGAGATAACTGACGGTGTGTGGGCATGGCAGGGCATCAGCATGCTTTGGAGGTGTGTTCCTGAAAGTAGGAAGGCCTTTGGGGGGTAGGTTTTTCCCAAGGGCCTGGCAGCTCTTTGGGATGCATCAAAGTAGGTGTGTGGCAGGACTGGCCAAACTTGGGACAGAAGGGTGTGAGATCAATGGGCAGGAGCACCCGTCGGCAACAGGTTGGGCACCGTGCTTGGGCTCCCTGGGTGATGGGCTCTTGTTCAAGTTCCTGGCTCACTGTGAGTTAGGTCCTGCGGGAATGTGTGATCCCCAGGAGAGGAAATTGGAATGGCTGAGATCCACAGTGATATCTCTGAGCTTGATGTCTCTTAAATTAAAGCCAGCTCTCTCTAATTCTGCTGCTCCCCCAGACACTTTCCACACACATGCACAGAATCCCTTTTAACTTCAGGAAAATTGGGTTTCAGCTCCTCGATCGGTGTGGCAGTGCTGTGGGGCTAATGGTGACAGCATGCTTAGGAATTAGTGCTGTCCTTAGGATTTCCCTCCTCTTCGCTGTCCTAGCAGCCCTGGGTGGTGAAGGCGATAGTACTGTCGTATATATGAAAGTGTTGTGGCTGGAGAGGATGGGGAGCCCAACTTCTCTGATGGTCCCTGCTCTGGCCTTCTCAGCCAGGATGAAAAAGCACTCATCTGCGCCACCCACTGTGGTAGGGTTTCAGGGCTGTATTTTTCTCAAATCCATGTTAGGGAATAAATCTTTTAGGGGTTAGAACTTCAAAAAGACTCAGTAATGTTATGTTTTCAAGAGTTGGGTGGGGGTGAGGGACTTGAACTCATCCTCAATCTCACTCCAGCAGTGAAGAGGAGGGCTGAAAAATGCTGGGATCTGGGCTTGGCCATTTATAGTCCTTGGTTGGCTGCGAGGATTAACAGTCTATTGTCTCCGGGTCCTTCGTTTCTGTTGTTAATGAATGGCGGCTCTTAGGCCACGACTTGTCACCGGCATCTCTCCCCTGTTGAACCCGCTGTGCAAGTGCTGCTTCCTGTGTGGCCTGTGGCTCCTGTCTTGAGCCTCCCTGCCTGAGCTGCTGATGTCTTGGAGTCTGGTGCAGGTCACTCTTTGGAGGGGTACGATGCCAGGAGCTCAGGAGGTTTTGTCTTTGCAGCTGCTTTGCCTTCTGCATTTTCCCAGCATCTGTGTATGAAGGAGCTCTGCCCTTTCATGCCTTGCTGTCCTGTTGCTGCCTTTGGACTCATGCACAGAGCAGTGTTGCCATGTGTGGCCCAGTGTGTGTTTTGGGCAGAAACACCCTACACCTGTGTCCAGAAAGCAGCATGGTATGAACAGAAATTTTAGTGGGTGGAAGTGGCGGAATGGACACAGACCTTGGCTGCCAGGAGAAACTCATGTTGTTCTAATGCAAAAGAAACAAAAGTCACTTGTGAATTTCTTTGCCTTTATTTTAAAAAATTTTTTATTAGAATCGATGTAGGATGCATGAGGTTGAATTGTGGCAATTATATATGTGTGTCCTATGATACTGAAGCACGTGTCAGGGAGTTGCGGGGGGAATGATTCTGTCACTGGAACGTCTTTAGCCCTAGTAGTGTGTGCCAGGCTGTGGGACCCTGTTCCTCTGTGCCTGCCTGGTGACAGCAGCCTGTTACCCTCTTCCTCATCAAAAGGCACATGCTGTGACTGGAAGAGGCTCCTGATCAGCACTTTGTCCCTTACCATTAAGCACCGCTGTGCTGATGCTGGCCTTGCTTGCTTCAGAGCCTCTCCTGTCTGGTAGGCAGCCTTCCCCAGAATGAAGAGTGCCTTTATAAGCACAAGCTTTTCTGTTTTGCCTGCTACCTTCTCGCTCTCTGACCCCGCCTGGTCTCCTTCCAAGCCTGAGTGCCTTTCGCTGTCTCAGGAGACTCAAGGTGCACTTTGTCCGCAGCACTTTCTCGTGGTGCTGGACAGCGGGTGACTTTGCTTTGGTTTGGGTGACAGTGCGAGAGTAGCAGCACATCAGAGACACAGCCTCGAGTTTAAATTAATGCAGAATATTTGAGCAGGAACCAACAGGAAAGAAAAATGGAAGCAGGTAGTCATATTTCATTCTGTTGGGGTACATTTTTCTTCTCATGGGGCTTGCCCTTGAGAACAAAACATATCAAATGTTAAATCAAAGAATATTTTTGTAGTCATGCTAGGAATAGAAAATAATGCAAAGACTTTGCCTTCTTGAGGCAAATATTTTGCTGGAAGGTTATAATCAAAGTCAGAAGGAAATTGTAGCCACAGCTTTTGGCAAAGCTGTAATCATTTAAAATTAATTGCTTTTAAACTTTTCACTGAGCATCTCCTTTGTTTTCTACAGCATGTCTCTGGGACTTTTCTTCAAAATCACCCCATTCAAGTTAGAGTAAGATTTGGGTAGTCATCCCAGGAAACAGCCCATCCATTCGCCCCTAAGACATGTGCCCCTCTCTGCCATTCTTTTGTTTGACGGAGCCCGAGCCAGGCTGGAGCCAGCACCACTTGCTAAGAGTGTACCTCTTGCTTTAGAGTATGATTCTGTACCGGTGCTCACAGCTAAGGGCTTAGATGTCACACAGAAGCTGATGGGACCTGTAGTGCTGTCACCAGAGTCCCTGAAGGCCCTTGTGAGGGTGAGGTTGAGGTCTGGGTGCAGAGCAAGGAGCAGGAGCCCTGGTAGGCTGGGCTTGGAGGGGATACTGCACCCACGCTGTTGGAATTGCCTTGCCATGCTGCACCGAGGGCTCCACATTTCCACAACACTGGGAGCATTGAGGCAGAGACAATGTCTGAGTCTAGCTCAAGGGGCCTGGCAGATAGTACATAGTTGCTCATTTTTCAACAGTTTTATTCAGATGCAGTTCACTATCAAGTTCACCCATTTCAGTGTACACTCAGCAATTTTCTTTCTTTCTTCCTTCCTTCCCTCCCTCCTTTCTTTTCTTTCTTTTTTTTTTTTTTTTTGGGTACCAGGGATTGAACGCGGGTCCTTGTGCTTGCAAGGCAGGCCACCGAACTGAACTGCTGAGCTAAATCCCCGGCCAACCCCCTCTCTCTCTCTTTCTCTCTTTCTCTCTCTCGCTCACTCGCTCTGTCTGTCTGTCTTTCTTTCTTTCTTTCTTTTTTCCAGTACTAGGGATCGAACTCAGGACGTTGTGCTTGCCAGGCAAGTAGAGGCACTACTGAGCTAAATCCCCGGTCCTCAGCACTTACCATAGAATTATATCGCCATCGCCATGCTCTTTAGCTTAGAACATTTTCGGCACCCATAAAGGAAGCCCGTGCCCACTCACCGCTGTTTCCTATCCCCCACCCTGGCCTGGACAGCCTCTAATCTACTTAGTAACTCTCTAGATTAGCCTCTTCTGGATGTCATATAAATGCAGTCATACACTATGTGGCCTTTTGTGCCTGGCTTTTTTCACTTAGCAAGTGGTTTTTAAGGCTCATCCACACTGTAGCATGAGCTTGCCCTTCATTCCTTTTTAAAAGAAAACCTACATTCTAATTGTGGTAAAATACATATAAAATGTACTGTCTTTAGCATGTTAAGGTGCAGTGGGATGTGCCCTTCTGGTTACGTGTCTGGCCCCATGGAGACATTGGGTTCAAAGCCACATGTTTTGGAAGCTTGTGGCATGTGGGAGAGGATCCCCAGTACTGCTGTTTAGTGTTCTCATCTGCATACTCAGCTTCTCCTACACATATTGTATGGTTGGTTTTGGATGTGAGGCAGATAAGCAGTCGTGCCAGTCTTTGAGGGGTGCACCGTCCCTGGAAGCGGGGAGAAAGTGGGGCAGCTCCAACAGCCAGCTCAGAGAAGATACAGAGTTGTTAGAGTTGTTAGGGTTTGATCACGAGGGACACAGAGAGATGTGATGCCTGCCCAGGACAGGTAGGAAGAATATCCCATCACATTATCTGGGCCTGGAAGGGTGACCTGGAGGTTTGGGGCCGAGCAGACACAGGGAACAGCCTCAGCACAGTCCTGGGTGAGCGCAAGCGTGGCCCTGGTACCTGCACACTTGAGACAGTGAAGAGCTGAGGCCGGTGGGCCACTCAGGGAGGCTTCCGGGAGGAGGGGCTGGAGAGTGGTGGCGATCTGGTCATTCCAGTCAGAGGACTTTGCGTGCAGGCACACAGACAAGGGCTTGGAGCAGGGAGCAGTGTGGGCCCAGCGCTCCAGAGTCAGGAGGTCTGTGTGTGAGGGGTTAACTCTCGGTCAGAGGAGAGGGCTGTGGCAGGTGGTCTTGGGGCCAGGGACTCACTCCCCATTCCAGCCACAGCTTTCTGATACAGCTGGAGGAGGGAGTGGAAGAGAAACCTTCTGCAGTGCATGGCTCAGGAGAATGAGGCTGGAGAAGCGAGCAGCTTGCTGCTGGCCACTCTGTGAGCCCGTGCCAGCTTGGACTTCCACCTGGGCCTGTTTTCAGAGGCCTGGCTTTGCCCAGGTCTGTATCACAGGCCTTGAAGCCCAGGTGCATGGGGAGAAAAACCATGGCTCCCTGGGGGAGCAATTTATACACACAGTGAGTCAACTGCTGCAAGGAGAGAGCTCCCTGCCATTCTTCCCCAGATTATTTGGGTTTTGTTTTTTGTTAATTGGGTCTTTCATTTTCTTGTGCTGTGTGATTAGGTTCCTGCTGCTTTGAAGTGGCCTTTGTTGGGTGGGTAGGGAGGACTTAGTTAACGTGGGTGATCCTCTCTTGGCAGGAGAAAAAACAACTTTTGCTGTTGAGAGAGAAGTTGACTTTCCCTCTTTCCGTATCTCTTGTGATGATGCCTCTCTCTCGTCTTGGGGCCTTCAGGAAGACTAAAATAATTTCCTTTGTTTCTAACCTACTTCCCGAGGATATTTATTTGGTGGCATGCACAGGTGCTACCTAAAGATAAACCTGACTTTTTTTCTTTTAAAATTACTGCTTGAAATTTGTTAGCATTGCCCTGCTTGGCCCAAGGAACCTGCCTTGCCTGGCCACAAGGCTCTGCCTTTACCATAGATTTATTCACTTAAAGCCCTGGGAGGGTCCATGGCTTGTCCTTGGTCACCAGACACTGGGACTCAGCTTTCCCAGTTATGTTGAAGTGGTACACTTAAAAACACTTGCTGTATTTGTGGTCATTTCTGGGACAATTTGCCTTAAATCCCAAAGACCCTCATGTGCATGTTCCCAGCATTGTGTTCTCTACAGTGATGACCCCAGGGCACCTGAGAGGTGGTCTGCTGCACATCTGCCCTAGAGAAAAACACTTTACACCAGCAAGACCCATCACTTTAGAACTTGCTTCCCAGGACCCTGAGATAAGTAGACGGGGACAGGCTGGAAAAGGAAGCCCCAGGGTGTTGGCCAGGGCAGCCCTGTTCTCCATCAGCATTCAGCACTGTGGTGAGAGGGAAGAGCACAGTGCTTTAAAAAAAAAAATCTCTGCAGGGCCTTGATCAGCACTTGAGCTTTCTGTCATGATGGGCAAGTTCTGCTGCCACGTGGCCCAGGAGAGTAGCCTTGAGCCTCATGTGGCCATTTGAGTGCTTGCACGGCAAGTGGTTCAGCTGAGTAGCTGACATTTTATCTCTAACTAGTTTGAATTTGTAGGGACCTGCATGTAGCTCTTGGCTGTGGTATTTGATAGCACAGGGTTGCAGGACTGAGGGATGGGCTGGGTTCTACCTCCTTACTATAGATTGAGTTTTCGTTGCACTGCTTGTCTTCCCCTTTTTCCTAGTGAGTGGCACCTCATCCCCCCAAAGCGCGGGCCTTGACGTGTTCCTCAGTGCATCCTCCTCACTTACACAAGTGGCTGGCCATGCCTGTCCTTCCCACCTGTTCTCAACCTATTCCCATCATGGCAACCACTGCTGTGGTGAGTACTACATTCATTCCCCTCACACAGTCCCTTGAGCACAGACCCCCTTTTATACAATCCTCCAGTCCGTACCCAAGAATCCCTTCCAATTTGATGAGATAATTATTTAACTTCCCTGCTGTAAAGGCTGAACTGTTCGGTATGGCTGATGAGGCCCTTCCTCATAGGTCCAAATCTGTCTCTCTGTCTCTGCCCCACCCCTCTTTCAGCTTCATAAACAGGCCACACTATCTCAGGCTGCATGTTCTGGCTCCATGCACTTTCTGGGAAGCCTGATTGTCAGCCCTCCCTAGGCTAGATGTGATGACCTTCACTTGAGAGCCTGTATTATCCCCCCCACACCCCTAGGATTTCATTTTCTCTCCATCTGATGTCATTATCAATTTACTGGATTATATTCTTCACTGGTCTTGATCCCATTGGGAACAGGGTCTTCTTATCATTCAACTCTGTTTCCAGGGGTCCAGGACAGCGCTTAACACAGGAGGAATACTGATGCATGCTTGTATGCATGATTGATTGATTGAATGAATGAAGGAAGAGGTCATTTCCCACTGCCTGCACCAATTACCTACCCTCACGTGGTGCTTTAAACAACTGGCCGAACAGAGTTCAACAGTGGAAGAGGCCTGTCTTGAGGTTAGACTAGTTAAATCTTTCGATGGAAATTCAATCTTCATATTTCATTTGCAGGCCACTTTGCGTAGCAAAGTAGTTTAACTCGGAGCAGATTTCTGCTGTGCTGATGGTTAATTTCACGGCCTACAGAGGGTCAGCACACTAATACCAGGAACACGGCGACCTCGGCACAGCTTGCCGCACACAGTGCCTCCCAGCAGCCCTGTTGTTTTAGAGAAGCAGTCCTCACACATCCTTCAACAGGCTGATTTGACTTAACAGGGTTGACCCTTTCAAGAACATTTTGAAAAGCTATAACATAGATCCCTCCCAGACCGTATATTTTCCTTTCTCCACACAGTTCAAAGGGGCTGCATTGTCTTGTAGGTTCTTCCCCGGCAGTCTTCAGCTTGACCCTGGTTGTTTAAATCTGCTGGAGGAAATTTGAACAAACTTGTACTTTGGTAATTCTCCTACCTCTGTGAACCTTTAACCTTGGAGTTTCTTTCAGAACCAGGAGCTGCATTGTCACCAGTTGTCCCTGCTGGGACTTTCAAAGGGCATTGTCTAGTGGGTCTGTTTTCACTTTGCTACTGGAGTTCTTTTGAGGAAGGGTATTAATTCAGACCTGATTCAGACAGGACGAGGACTTTTAAACTTGCCCCAGAGCTTGGGGATGGGGAAATGAGTGTAATGCAAGCCTGTGGCTGATAGCAGCAATTGCTCTGCAAAGAGTTGTGAAGGTGAAGCCATGGAGGAGAAAGGGAAGAGGCCTTCAAGGCCGACCGGGGGTGCACTGTCCAGTGTGAGGCCTCGGCTCTGTCATGGTTCATAGCAGTCTGGCAGAGGAGATCGCTGCCTCTGATCACCATGCTCTGGTCCAGATAGAATTCCTGCAGTGCTAGGTCGTTAGGTACCTAGCAGGGCAGACATAAACTTGGAGTCCCACAAACTATTGCAAAATGCTTCATGGGAGGAAGCTTCTTGGGGAAAGAGGAAACTCCTTGATATGGTGGGATAGAGATTTGACATTGTCTCTGTCCTGGCCCTGCTCCAAGACCCACCCACTGGCCAGTCTCACCCTTTAGTTTCTGTGTGTTTTCTCATGGGATACCTGTGAATGTATGGCATCACTATCACAGGACCTCAGGGGCCTTGGGGCTGATGTCACAGGTACGCAGTGTTTGAGGCCCCCAGTATCTCTCCAGTTAGCTTCTTGCTGTTCTATCACACCATTGGCAACCCTGTGGGGCCTGTGTGAGCATTTGGCCTTGTTCTTTGGCTTTCTCTATTGCTTTTCCTGGGATTCTTTGTGCCTTAAAGTTTTGGCAGGGTGACCTTATGCCTTGAGCTGAACGATGTAGAAAGAAAGTGGTTCATCACTTGAATGCATTCCTAGAAAACCCCAAGCAACCCACTGCCTGCCAGGAGCTGACTATCCTGTAGCCACTGAGGCAGAAGTGGCTCCTGCTCACATATTGGTGAGCGGATGTTGCAGATGATACAGCAGTAAACAGAGATGTGCAGGATTGTAAATTGTGGTAAGTGCTAAGCAGGATGTGATAGGATGTCCAGGGTAAGGCTGGGAAAGGCCTTTCTGAGGCAGTGGAGTAGAAGCTTAAATCTGACGGAGGAAGGGGAGCTGGTCACTTCAGATTCAGGTCAGTGTTCCACACTGGAGCAGGGCAGGGCCCCAAGGCAAGAAGTGCCATGGGGCTGGACCACAGGAGGAGACCTGTTGTGGGAAGGGCACACATGTCTGCAAATATGTATGTACGGATTGTCTGGGCCTCTCCATCCTGGTTTTCTGAAGGACTGGCAATGGTATGAGGACAGACCAGAGAGGAGAGTACAGACCAGCCACCTAGAAGTATCTGGCCTCAGCATGGCTGTCTCAGTAGCTCTCCTCTACCCTGAGTCCTGCCTGTCCCTATTACTATAACTGCATCTCCTAGGGCAGTGGGTTGGGCCGGAATGAAAATAGGCTTGGCAGGCAATTCTGACACAAAGTGAATTAGACATTTCTCACCACTCTGCAATTATGTTTGGCCATTAAACATTGGCATGCTGTGCCAGATTTGCAGGCTGCACAGAGGGTAAGGAAACATTTCTGAGCCACTAACTAAGAATTGGACATCAGTACATCAGTAATGTTAAGTGAGGTATCTCATCACTGGGCTCGTAAATGATAAAATGTCTCTGGTGTCTAGGCCACCTATGGCTCTTGGTCAAACTCTTTTCCCTCCATGCCTGTCTCAGTAATCCCTTCGCTGCTTCCTGATGGTATGTCTGATCCTGACCTGGAACCAGAGAAGCCCAGGGCCTCCTTACCTCTGAGCCCTCTGCCCAGCAGGCATCAGACTCTTGTGTATAATTTTTTTCTTTGATTTTTCTCAAATTCTTTAATAGGACTTGACATCCTTTAAGGCTCTGCTTAAGACATTATTTTGGCCTTTTGGGAACAGAACTGTGACCACAGGTTAGAGGAGAGAAAGTTCACAAGTCATCCCAGGCTGGGGGACCCTCAGAAAGGAGAGGAGGAGCTGTGACCAAGCTCTAGGGGATTCATTGTGACAACAACCCAGGCCCCCCCCATCAAATGGAATCTTTTCTTGTTAAAGATTACTTAGATAAAAGTAGGTATTACTTACTTACATTGTAGGTTCATTAATCTTCTCTAAAAGTCTCTTCTTTAAAAGTATGTCATAAGTTCCTATGACAACTAATAGTTTTTTTTCCTCCCTGAGGAATAAGTATTTTGTAGGAAAGATAAGAGTGGGTTAGGTTTGGTCTGGTTTCTTCTGCTGAATGCTCCCCTCTTCCTCTTACCTAAAAATCTGTCTCCAAAGTCGATTTGTGGACGTTTTAGGGAACACTGTTAACAGATGTGAGTCATCCTCTTTCTGACACATTGCGGACCGGGAGACCAGCTGCACCATTGCAGGCTGTCTGTGGGCGCCAATTCTGGTGCTGTTCAGTGCACAAGAGGGCAGTATTTGCTTACAGTGACGGCTCCCGGCGTGGGTCCACAGGTCAGCATGGTTAAAATGACCTCAACTTGTTCAAGATAAAATGAACTATAAGCCACGGCTGCGATCGTTTCTCTATATGCCTTTAAGTGCCTGACCCCCCAAAATGTTGCTGCTCACTCTTCTTTTTTTCTTAAAAAGCAAATATTGGGCAGGGGATTTAGCTCAATGGTTCTGCCGCCTGCTTCACAAATGCAAGGAACAGAGTTCAATCCCTGGTACCAAAAAAAAAAAAAAAAAAAAAAAA
>NW_022900949.1:33525685-33571302 GCF_012274545.1 Fukomys damarensis
AAAAAAAAAAAAAAAAAAAAAAAAGCAAATACTGTTTCTTTCAACATTTATTTTAAATTTTTTTTAAATCAATGAAAATATGGTTTGCAGGCTTGTACCTATAATGGCAGAGGTTAAAAAGTGTTGCAGAAGCAAAACAACTGCTTTCTAATTAAAAACCAGATGGAAAGACTTTGTTTGAAGCAAGGGGTCAAATGTATTTCCTCCCCCGTTCACATCAGTGCAGAGATTATCTGACTTAATGTTTAAAGCATTTGAAGATGTGGACTTCAGTCACCAACTGCACTACACTCAAGTTTTCTTTTTCTGCACGTTTATAGTTTTAACCAAAAGCATGCATTTGCAGGAGGAAAAAAAAAAAAAAGGTGAATCTCCTGCTTCCCAGCAGCACAGTGTTCTGCCTGAAATAGGCAGAGCCTGCTTTTGAATAAAGATTTGCCTTTTTTTCGGTTCTTCTGTGGTGTTTCCAGCCTTGGAGACTTTCCAGCCGGAAAGACCAGTACTGGTTCGCAGCCCCTGACCCACCAGATTCCAGCCTGGGCCGCAACTGAGATTTCACAACCCCACCGCCACCCTGGCGCCGCTGCCTTCAGGAGCCTCCAGGACATGATATCCAGGAGTGCAGAGCAAGGGCCAGGGCCTGGATGTGCTGGAGGTGACAGGAGGTGTGGCCAAGAAGGAGGACTCCTGAAAGCCTGGCTTCTCTGGCCTGTTGCAGGCCTGATGCAGGCGATTGTCTTACTTAGGTGGGTGCATCAACCCATCAGGCTTCTGCATGTAGTAGGGAGCAGGAATTGTAGCCATGATCCCTCAAGTCCCTAACCAGATAAACACATGGGGTGAACGTGAGGATAGAGGCACAGACTAGGTTCTTGCTTGGAGACAACTAGTTGTGTGCAGGTTGTGCGTTAACTTGGTTCATGGAGCCTGTCCATTGCTTGATCTGGGACAGCATGGCAGCAAATTGCAGCAACATCCAGGTGGGAGGTGCTGAGATGAACCTCAGTTCTCTGATAGCCATTGTGGAGAGAAGCCTCCCAGGCTGAGCCCTCTGTGAAATCAGACGTCCTCTTCTAATCTTTTGTAATCCCAACATAAATCTTCCGAATGTGTGTCTGTAAGATAGACACTATATAAGCTGTGGGCTAGATGAATGTGTGTGACATCGCTGTGGACTTTTAATTGATCCACGGCATTTAGCACAAAATTTGAGTTTGACAGGCCAGGTAAGGTGAGCCATGGGTGGCCTCCCCATTTGCTTCTCCTTAGAGCTCCTGCCCTGGCATTTATTAGAAGAATCTGGTAGGAAGGGAAGGCTGTGGAGCTGTAGGCTCTCCATAGAGGTTCATGCCGTGTTTTTCCAGGAACATAATTTCTGAAAAATGCTGGAACCCTCAATGTCCAGAGAAGTCTTGTTTGTAAGGGGAATAAAAAGTTGTTTTTGCATGTGGATCCTGCGTAGTTTTCCATCTTCGCCCCCTGAGGCAGGGTTGGCAAGTGGGAATGGGACAGATGTTCCGTGGTAGTAATTTCCAGTCAGACTCTTGAATGCCTTGTAGGCACTGGGTCACCGTCAGCTCATAATGGAGCAGAATTGAGTGAGAATTCCTGCAATGAGCAACGTGCAGGCGCTGGGAGAGATATGATGGTAGAGATAGAGGGCATTCTGTGAGAAAATATTTCCAGTGCTATCTGTAAAATTCAGATTGAATAACCATTCTGAAGTGCTCCCCTTTTAAAAGAGTTTCCCTCCACGAGCATTGCAGGCCAAGTAAATACCAATAATTTTTATTTCCCTTCTCCTTATCGGTCCTCCTACTGAAATGTTCCTGCACATCCTATCTGGTCTTTTCAAGTGAACATCAAATGATTAGTGTCAGCTTCCAGTTTGAATTATGATCCACATTTCAAAACACGAACTGCTTCTTTGCTTTTGCATTTGGAGGTAATTATCAATATTTACTAATATTGGGGAGGATCAAATATGAAACAAACATGGTGTCTCCAAGTGAGGATAGTGGCAGGATTGTGTGTGGCCTGCTAGATGGATGGCCTGTGTCCCTGGCTCCAGCCTTATCCACAGCTGTTATAGGTAGTTGAAGGGAGCTGGAGGGATGCAGTTACATGTCATCTTTTGGGGGACCATCACTGTGAGGAGGCTGGTAAAGCTGTTCCTGCTACCCCTGCTTGGAGTGCTCTCCTGGCTGCCACTCTCAGTAGCCCTCCCCTCTGCCTTTCTGGGTCCTGTGGGCTCTGGATGCTAAGAGCTAGGATAGAAGGGCTGGGAGGCAGGGTCGCTTGGAGGCCTGTGTGTATCTGAGACGCTGCCCAGGGCTGGAAAGCAGACTGAGTAGTATAGAGCATGCTGCTGTCTTCGCAGTGTGCTGGTGACTCATGTCAGTGGCATCCTAGCATTCTTAGAGGGAGGCATTTTCCCCCACCTGAGCAAGGCAAATTTCCTCCACTTTTGAGGACTTTAGATTTCCATTCTATTTTTGTGTATCTTGAAGCCAGGGCATAACCCCATTTACAAACACTCTGTTAGCTGTGGTTCTTTGCTTGTCCTGCTGCCTCTATTGGTGTTGCCGTCCCTGGAAGTGCAGGGGAGGCTCAATCTCTGCTTGCAGAGCTTTCCAGAGAGCTAGGTTTCAGCAGCACAGTGGCCTGAGCTCTGAGACCACAGAGTCAAGTAGGATTTTGCCTCCTCTGCTGGCTTAGTGTGTGCCTGTGGGCTGGGCATGTTGCTTTTTCTGAACTCTAGTTTCTCCTCCTGTGGGAGTGAGGCTGATGGGCTGATAGCACCATTTGGGATGTGCGGTGCATGGAAGCAGCCTTCATTGCCTCGGTCTCTGGCCTGGGCCGCTCCAGGGGTTGTCACTCCTGCACCTCCACTCCTGAGGTCCCTGGGCAGTCAAATATCCTTTTTCTTGGCATTTCAGACAACAGGAAGGAGGATAAAAATTCTGCAAAAACTGTTTCAACGAAGGAAATGAAATTCTTGAATTTTTTTAAGGCAAAGAAGAGGAGGGGGAAAAATAGATTCATTGTTTTCCTTGGCTATTCAACAGGATGTAGGACAAAGCTGGCCTCTCTCCTGTCTCATGTCATCATTGGCATTCTTTCTTTTTCTTTTTCTTCCTTTTCTTCTCCTCCCCTTCCCCTTTCCTCTGCTCCCTCTCCTCCTTAACCTCCCCCACCCCCCTTCCTTCCTACCAGTGCTGCAACAAAACTCCCCTTTCTGCGAACTGGTCCCAGCTCGAGCCAGGGATGAAATCTCACGCTCTGGAGCTGCTGTAGCACTAGGAACTTTTCCCTTTGTGCCCTTTAGTTTCCTCTCCAGCATTTCCTGTTGCTTTTCATGTGAGGTGCCAGGTGCTGCCCCTGTGGCTAGCTTTGGCCCGTGTGGAGTGCCGTAGGGAGGCTCTGCAACACATTGTGCAGGAGCGTGGGTGTGTGCTGTTACGGTCCCCTGTCATGCATTCTGGGCAGTGGGTACTGACAGGGTGACATCGAGTTTGGTGGTGGGAAGCCAGGTGTGGATGGAACAATGTGTAAAACCTCTGGGACTGCTAGCCAGTGATCCTGGGCTGCATGGAGGTGGGCAGATGTGAGGAGGGGCTCTCCAGGAGGACTGATAAAATACAGCATCACCTCACCATTGCATGAGCACTGCCAGCCTTTAGAAAGCCCAGATGAAAGGGACGTGGTCCTGCTTTGGGGAACTTGCCAGGCCTCTCTTTCAGAGGGAGGGAAGCTGTGGGCTCAGCTGTGAACGCTGTGACCAGGCATGCAGTTAGGGCTTGCCGCCAGGCTTGGTCTCACCCTGCCCTTGCCTGGCCACATCGGAGACACCTGTAGCCGTGCTCAGGAGTGGTGAAAAGCACTGGAGCGCAGCACGCTGGCCCAGGCTTGAATCCTGTCCTTGTGGTTGGCTTGTGACTGTGCTCTGCTCTGAACCTCAGTGTTCTGTCTCCACAGTGAAGAGAACAACCTTGCAAATATTTTGTGAGACTCTCATGAGATAAGTGCCATAGAGTACTGACTTCAGTGTGTGGAACATATGAAGTGCTCAGTAAATGGCATTGGCTATTGTAATCATAATTAAATATAATTTAACTTAAAAATCCTTATCAAACTGCTCATATGAAAGTAAGTCATTTGGCAGGAATCTCAATTTCCCAGTTTTGGGTTGGGAAGACATACTAGATGGATAGTGTCTGATACCATATGTAATATATAATTTTTGTCTGCTTTTGAATTGGTAATACTTGAGTTAGGGAGAAACTAAATTAGTACACTGAAGTAGACAGAGGTTGAAGTAGACAGAGGTTTAAGTACTTAATTATGTAGATCTGGATATAAAATTGTGAGTGCAGTTGGAGTTGAGCTGAGGAAGGCCACAGCAGGGTACGGCAGGTGTGACCACAAGGACCAGAGAAATACGGATGGTGTACTAGAAAGCAGTGTGTTTTGTCCACTGGGAAGATCAGTCTTTGGGAATGTTGGCTTATTTTGTGTTTGGAAAATGATAGGTGCCAATCACTGCTAAATGCACATGTACCTCAGAATATGTGCCAAAAAGAACTTTTCTTGAAACAACTTACGCATTAGTATTAAAGAAAAAAAAATCAAGCAGCACAGAACAGCACAAAGGCAGGTATAGATAATTGAAAAAGCTTAAGGTTTAAAGCCTGAGAAACTTGAGTTTGACTCCTACCTTCAGTGTTTGTTTGTTAGCTGTGTGATCTGGGGCTGATTACTTTTTTGGGCCTTAACTTTTCTGGACTGCGAAATCAGAAAGAACTGTTTTGAGGATTAGAAAAAATAGATCTGATACTGGATACATTTTTAATAAACATAGTTTTAGTTACTACCACTACTTTCACTGCTGATAATAAAGGCTCTCAGTCTCTTGTGATTTTTACATTGCCAGCTGGAACCGTGAGCTTTCCTGAAATGCTGCACTGTTTTTCTGCAGTATAAATGGTTATACTGGATCACTGATTCAATCTTGATTCAGGCACTATAAAGGAATTTATAAGACCACATTTTGGAAATCTTTTTATTATTGTTGCTATTGATTCATTATTTTAAAATCAGGCCAAAACAAAACAAAACAAAAAACCCTTACTCATTTAATACTGCAGAGCCTGGGCAAGGCCTGTGTGTAGGCCTGGGGGAAAAAGGAAAATTCACCAGAAAACATTAGACTTTTTAAAAAGATGGGGGTACCCTCCTTTCAATTAGGGGGATGATTTTCCCTCTTCAATTTACTGTTGATTTTGGGGGCATGTACATTTCCAAGTATTTCAAATATAAATGATCTACTTTGAAGTTTTAAAGCTATTAATAAAGCATTAGACCTTTGTAGAAGTTTTAAAAAGATTTCATTGTCTCTGAAATTTCTGGAAGCATCACATTTGCAGCTGAGCCAGAAATATGTGGGGTAAGGATGTTAAGAAAGTTTTTAGGGAAGGTAAGGAACTCCATATCAGGAGTTCATCAAACTTTAAAGAGCGCCCGTGTTCTTTCATGTTGCATTTTGCTATAGCATCGAGTAGCATCGATCGCTTAAACTAAGTAGGAAATTGATGCGAATTAAAAAAAAAAAATCAAGATTTTCAGTTTGGTCATATTTGTCTTAGAAGTGCAAGCTCAGGTTTGTTTTTATAAACAGGGAAATTGATTTGCAGAGAAAATTGATTTGCGTGAAGAGTAGCAGATAGGAGATAACACATGTCACATTTAGAGTTTGGAGAAATCACAGCCCTAATGGATGAGTAGACATTCTTTACACAAATGTGTACAACACCATCTGGCTCTCAAAAAAGTGTTGCTGACAGAAACACTGCTCTTCAAGGTGAATTTCAGAATTTTGGGTTAGTTTATGCATACATTGGTTCATGTGTAGAGACTCACAGCAAAATATACTATTGTCAATGCTAGCTCAGCAAACAGAATAGCTCTGTTATGTAGTAAAATATGTGTGGACTAAATATGTTTTAGTGAGGATTTTATTGTTTTAGAACCAGATCTTTTTAATTGTCTCACAACATATGTCCTTTAGGTGAGTTTGAGATACAAAAATCATCTTATTTTCTTACAAAATGAAACATTTAAATACCTTTTTTTTCTCATGGAAATTCCCAGCATAAAAAGTGAAACTGGAAGTAGTTTTGATAAGGAACATGTATTTTGGGAGCTGAGGAGGATCGTTGGAAGACTGAGCTCCAGAAGACCTTGGAGGAGAAGGCAGCAATACCCAGACACAGCACCCTGTGGGGTTTCCTAAACTGCGGCAACCACGTTTGGTGCAGTTCTGTTAAGACTCAGACGTAGTTTGAAAGGAACTTTTAAAATGGAACTCTGAAGGTAGGTTCTCTTTTGAGGCAAGCAAATCAGTAGAAATAGTATGTAAAATACAATGACAAAATGGCACTTGTTTTTGTCTCTTAAACTCATTTACTGTTTCTTGTTTTGAAAATTCACATTGAATCTTTACAATGGGGCGTTTATGATTCCAGAAGCCCAGAACCCTACATGAATTCAGATTGATTTACTGTTCTTTTCCTGTATTGTCTGTCAAAACCTTCTTTCTTACCACAGACCAAACACTGCTTCTCATTGTTTGCTGTCCCTTAGTCCATTAATCTCCAAACTCCTATTGTTATTATTATTGTAATTGTTATTTTATTGTAGCAGTTATTGTTGTCACTGTTATTGAACAAGCTTTAGATGTTTGGTTTGAAAAGCTCCAATGAAATATTTTGATTATGGCAATTAGTACAAGTGTGTAGCCACGCAGTGAAATGATGCTGGAATTTCAGATCCGTTTCTGATACAGCATATTTACTGTGACACCAGGGAGCCAGATATTTGTTTTTACATGTCAGATAAGGGGAATCACTGCTTTAATTCTTACTTGTTCTGTTAAAATATAAATTAGTTCTTGATATTGTTTTAGTCCCTTGAATGAATGGGACCGATTTCTGGCTCCGATTTTACCGAAAGCAGGCTCTCTGCTTCCCCAGTGCCACTTCCCAAGGTGGACAAAACATGTTCTGTGCACAAGAAACGTGAGCTGCTGGCTGCATGGGGGAGGAAGGGAAAGAGGAAGCTGTTTGCAAAACTACTTAAAATAAATTTGAGGGGTCAAACATGGAACACAGTTGCAAAAGAGAAAGGAAAAAGCGCCTTAGGTTAGTTCAGCTAGAATAGCACAAGCATTCACATAGGCCAGAGAGTTGTGTATTTCTTGCTAATCAGATACAATCGGGATAGATAATATTTGAGTATCTGAGGACAGATCTCCCTGCCTCTATCAGGAAAATTAACCTACAGGGGCATGTTTTAAAAGTTTGGTTTGCGGGGGGAACAGATACCATTTGGAAGAGCGATGGCAAGCTGTTTTTTCCTCGTTGTCCAGAGGCTGCTCCAAGTCTCGCTCTGCAACTCACCGCTTGTCCATCAGAGACGAGGCGGGCGATGGCTTGGGCGGCAGACGGGCTTGCGTTAGCATTTCATTTCACAGCGATCGGTACTTTTAAATTAAACATGCAAAGTTATCTTGGTGAGGCATTGAATGGGAGGTTGCTGGATTATTGAATTTGGCCCACAATTTAGCCAGTTCAGCAGGGATTTTGGGGATTTGAAGCAATTAATATGCAAGTACCTTTGAGTCAGCAAGGTAGATTACTGTCTTATCAGAGTTTTAAAAAATTCCTTCCCAAAGATCTATACTTTTTTTGGAAGTGGATAAAAGCCCATTCTTTGAGATTCATGTTGAGAGTAAGCCCCCTTAAATTGCCAGATTTAACTACCAAAAATTCACAAGAGGGAATAATTGCCTTAAAATTTTTTTTGATTATTTGCATTATACTTAGCAAGAGGAGACTCTAGATCCTCAGGTGGTGGTTGTTCTTTTTTTTTCTTTTCTTTATAATAAATAATAGCTTGGGTAGAAACTTGATTTTTTTAATTGTTATTGTTGAAAGTAAATCCAAGCACATAAAGTTGTTTTTGTCCCATCAGATTGAGTACTTAGACAAAACTGAAAAGGACTTGAGTATATGGCTAGATCTACATGAGCCCTATAAATTGAGAGGTGCTCCCCCAGATTGCCCTGTGATTTCCCGACCATGTTGGCCCAGTTGGGGAAGGCTGTATACCTGTTTTTTCCTCACGTGGTAGCACTTGGAGACTTGATACAGATTTTATTGTGTGACACTTGGCTTTGCACACAGTGGCTATGCTGCAGTCTAGGGGAGATGGGCTGCTTAACTTCAACACTGGGCAAGTAGAGGAAGAGTCACTCACAGTGGGGTGGAGGCACGGCTTCCTCTGCTGAGCTGAACATGAGATCCTGGCCCTGCCAGCCTGGTCCCAGCAGGCCTGGGAACCACCGTGCCATTGTGGCCTGGGGATTGTTACTTGACTCCAGGAGAGAAGGACTCCTGGGTATAACAGGAAAGCTTATGCTTTGAAAATCAGATATGACTTAAAAATGAAAAATGTAGAAATGAGGAGCTCCTGAAGTGATACAGCTCTTATTTCCTACATGTGGACACCCTTGCCTTCTGAATGCTTTGATTTGACCATCTGCTTAATTTCAGGAGTTTGAATCCTAGTAGCTCAAGAGAAGATAATTTCTGAATAGCAGCTGCCTTTTTGCTGGGGGTGGGGGGTTGTTCATCCTTTAAGAGCATATAGCCTGGGTGTTGGCCCATACTGAGCCAGATCACAAGTTCAAAGTTAGTTTGGACAATTTAGTGAGACACTGTCTCAAGATAAAAAGTAAAAAGAGCCAAGGATGCAGCTCATTGTGAAGTCCCTGGGTTCAATTCCCAATTCTGATAGGGAAAATGAAAACAAACCAGCAAGCTATGCAGCTTTGACTGCTTCCGGGTGCACTTCAGGATATGGCCTGCAAACATATGGCTGACTGACCATGTCCTTTGGCAGGTGACATGGGGACTCAGCCTGGGTGTGTGTGGGTGTATGGCTGGCTCCCTGGTAAAGGGCCTCCAAGGTTTCCTGTGGGGCCGTGCCCCTGCATCCAGTGTGATAGCCTTTCTATTTCAGATGAAGGATAAAATGCTTGGGAGAATAACTGTCATTGTTCCCATTCCCAAGCTTCTTTCTGTGTGTGGAGGGCTCTCTGAGCTTGTCTGTTTGTTTTCTGTCCTCCCATAGGGACCCACAGCCCATGCTGACATTCTTCTCCACAGATCACATGCGCCTGGCACCCGGTAGGCATTCTGAGCACTGTTTTATATTTTCAGCCCTGGTCCTGTTCTCAAGGGACACTGCCAGCTTCCATCCTGACTGCAGATTTAGGAGAAACCAAAACCAAAACCAAACCAAAACCAGATCCAGAACTGAGAAAAACCCTTTCTGTACAATGAAAGTGGAACTTTCGCCCAGGTTGAAAGTAGAACTTGGCTGATGGAGATGGCAATATGGACTTTTGCAGTGTTCCTCCTTTGAGGGTCTTTTTTGTGGCGGCTGACGGCAAGGGTGGGCTTCTTACTTAAGCTGCACTTCCACTTCAGAGATGTTCAGAGGAACAAGAAAGGAAACAAGGAATGCAGGCCAGTGTGGTTCAGTCAGGACTGTTTTGTTTTGTTTTGCTTGCAGGAGAAGGTGCCCAGATTAAGTTTATGAACAGCAGCAAGGATAATAAAGCTCCACGTTTGTCTGTTACTCCACATTCATTTGCCGAATCCTTTCACAGCTCTGGAAGGAGTTTTGTTTTTGTTTTTTAAGTGAATGAAGAGAAGGCAACTCATACAGGTTAGATAACCACCCTGCTCTGTGGCAGAAAGGTGGACCATTGAACATGAAAAATAAGTGTTAGGTTGTGATGTGCTAATGTGTGTGCCTGGTAGAAAACTCAAATAATGCTGAAGTAGGTAAGAGAAGGGCCCAGCTTCTGCCTGTCTCTGTGGCTCTGCCTCTGGCTCTCCCAGCACAGACACATGCTGCTCTTCCACAGTGCTCGTGGAGATGGGGTGATCTGTATTCAACAGCCTCAACCCCCAGATCCACCGGTGCTATTTCAAGGCCTTGGCTCTAAACTCTTGCACCTGCATCTGTTCATCCCAGGCTCAGGTGCTGGATACAGAGCCCCCTGCACCCTGGGGCCCTTGCTTCCAGACTTTGCAGATGCCATGGACCCTGCCTTCTCATTTGGTGCCACTGCTGCCCTTCCCTATTGAGGCCAGAGGGCTCCCCCAGCCCTGCTGCAGCAGAGACCTAATGAGGCTGCTTTCTTCCAGCCGGCCCCCCCAGGTTGGGCTGCTCTGGGGATAGGAGAAGGGTACCAGTGGGGAGGAGCAGGATGAGACTTTACTTTCCAGGGTAAGATGTCATCTTGCTGGGTTGTCCAGGCTGACCTCAAATTTCTGGGCGTAAGTGAACTTGGTGTCTCAGTCGTGCAAGTATTGGGACTACAGGTGTATGCTCCCACTGCTGGCTTCCATTTACTCTTTTTTGTGCTCTTTAATCTTGTTTTTCATTGGAATTGCTCTGACCCAGACTTAAATTCTAGTTTCACCATTTTAGTAGATAAGTGAGCTTAGGTAACTTTCTGAGCTCTAGACTTATTCTAGTTAGGAGCGGTGCTTATAATACCTACCTGATAGAGTTACTGTGCCCAGACAGAACCAGTGTTCCAGGTAGTTTTCCAGTAGCTGGCATTGTTGTGCTTTGACTGAATCAGGCATTGCCCTAAATCCTTTGACCTGTGCTGTCTCCTTTAATCTTGATGACCCCTATTAGGTTAGACACTATTCCAGTCCTTCTGTATATGTGACCTGAAATCTGAACCAGATAGATTCCTTGTGGAGGGCCGTCCATCTAATGGTAAACAACTGACTTTCATCATCAGAGTGCATGATCTTGACCACTAGGCTGTGCTGGCCTCCTGTAAACTCTGCCAGACTTGACTGCACACACTTGGTGTGATTCTCCAGTCGTTGAATTCTACTCACAGCAAATCTTAAGCTGTTTTCTTTCATCTTCATTCTTCCCAAGGAAGACTTTGGAGTATGGCTAATTAGAAGTGGACCCAGGGTGAGGGTGTAGTTCAGTGGTAGAGAGCTCGCCTAACGTGTGAAGCTTTTGGTTCGTTTTTTTTTCAGTACTGAGGGTGAACCCAGGGCCTTCTCATTGAGTACATCTGTAGCCCTTTCTTATTTTTTTTCTTTCTTATTTTTTTGAGACAAGGTCTTACTAAGTCACTAAGTTGCCTAGTCTGGGTTTGAACTAGCGATCCTCCTGCCTCAGCTTCTCAGAGTGCTGGGATTACAGGTGTGTACCACCATGCCTGGGTAAAAATTTCCTTTTTAACCATTTAAGTATGTAATTCACTGGCATTAAGTACATTGACCCTGCTTTGTGACCATCACCACCCACCCACTTGCAGAATTTTTCATCTTCCCAGCCTGAAACTCTCCCGTTAGACATTTGTTTCCCAGGCCTTCTCCTGGCCCTGGCATGACCGTGTTCTTTCTTGGCAGAGTCTTACCACTCTGGGGTCCTCACCCAGATAGAATTGCACAGTTACTTTTCTTTCAGTGTCTGCCTTGTTTCATTTAGTTGGCTTATTATTCTCAGAGTCCACCCACATTGTAGCATGTGTTAGAATTTCCTTCTTTTGAAGGCTGAATAATATGCATATATTCTTCCAAGTTCTAAAAGCATAGGTTAAACGTATAAGTACCTTTCAGTGTGTTTTTTTATAACCATCTCTGCAGTTTTATATTTTGCTTTGACTTAATATGTATATTTTCTGCATTTGATCTTTGGAATTTAGTAATGACATGTTATATCTGATTCTATGTAAAATGAAGTCTATAGATTTCTTTTCTGTATCCCTTACAGAATTAGCTA
This sequence comes from Fukomys damarensis, assembly GCF_012274545.1. NCBI lineage: Eukaryota > Metazoa > Chordata > Mammalia > Rodentia > Bathyergidae > Fukomys > Fukomys damarensis. Next base: position 33,537,578 of record NW_022900949.1, read on the forward strand.
TGTATATTTCTGAAATTAGCATTTCCCAAGGATGCTTTTGAGATTCCTAGTTGCATTGTACTTTTTAGGATGAATTAACAGCAGTAACTGTATCTAACTGGACACGGTACAAATGCAGGTCTACCATATTGTGTCTGTAATTCCATAATTTAAACAACTCTAAACACTGAAAGCATTTTTGGAGGAGTTTGGGTGCAAAACCCTTTCTGAGTTGATTGAAGCCTTTTATAGCTTTTATTTTTCCCATAAGTGTGAATATTGAATGTTTGATTATAGGGAATGGACTAATTTCTGCTAGAATATTATATAATATATGATATTTTGTATTTGTACTGAACTGGTTTTGGGGGATAAAATTTTAATTTATCTATAATTTTATAATTAATACTATGAAGTACTTCATATGTAACTTTACAAAACAATACAATATGGAATCTTTCTATGACTTTAATTTATAATAACACATTCCTTTGTATAGTAACCATACCATATTTAAAACATTTTTGAGGCTTTATTAAGTTATAATCAAATGCTATACAATTCACCCAGTTAAGGAGTTACTTTATTAGTTTTTAGTATATTCACACCATTGCACAGTTATCACCATAATCAATTTTAGAACACCTTGGCCCCAAAAGAGACTGTACACAATAGCAGTCTCTTCCACTATCTCCTTCTCTCCACTCAAGGCAGGCTCTAATCTACTTTCTTTTTTTGTTTGTTTGTTTGTTTTTTGAGACAAGGTTTCACTTTGTAGTGCATGCTGGCCTTGAGCTCACAGTGATTCTCCTGCTTTGGCCTCCTGAGTGCTGGGATTACAGGGGTGTGCCATGAAGCCTGGCTCGAATCTACTTTCTGTCTCTGTAGATTTGCTTATTCTGGGGATTTCATTTAAATTGAATAATATACTATGTGCCCTTTTGTATCTATCATCTTTCATTTAGCATATTATTTTCAGATACACCAGTATCAGTCTATACTTCATTCCTTTTAAAGGCTGAATAATATTCCTTTGTATCAGTAGACTGCATTTTAAAAAATCCATTCATCAGTGCTAGGCATTTGGTTTTTCACTGCTAGGAGCAATCCTGCTGTGAATAGACAAGCTGAGGCTTTTCAGTTCTCCTGGATGCATCCCTAGGAGCAGCATTGCCAGATCATATACTAACTCTGTTCACTTTCTTAGTAGTTGCCAAGCTGTCTTCCACAGCAGCTGTACCATTTTATATCCCCACCAGCAGTGGAGGAGGTTTCCAGTTTCTCTATATCCTTGCCAACATTTATTACTGTCTGTCTGTTTGATTATACCCATCCCAGTGGGTAAAAAGTGCTATCTCATCGTGCTTTTGATTTGCATTCCCCTGATGCTGGTGATGTTTAGAATCTTTTATGTGGCTGTTAATCTGTCTTCTTCGGAGAAGTGCTTATTTAGTTCTTTGCCCATTTTTAAATTGGGTTGTCTTTTTATTGTTAAATTCTAAGAGTTTTTAGTGTTCCAGCTAGTTCCTTTTTAGATATATGATTTACAAATATATCTCCTATTCTGTGAGTTGTCTTTTTACTTAAAAATGCATTAAAACACTTTCAAAGATTGGCAATTAATAATTATACATATTTATGGAGTGTAGTTCAATGCTTCAATACATGTAAATAGTGTGTCCTGACCATCTCATAATGATTGGCATATCTTTTACTTCAGACATTTGTAGTGGGAACATTCAATAAATCTCTGTACTATTTTGCAGTATTCATTTAATTGCTGTAAATCAATTATCCTATGCCATAGAACATTAGGACCCTCTTACCTAAATGTAATTTTATGCCCGTTAACCATCTTCTTTCTACCCCACTTAACAGAGATCAACTTTTTAACTGTCACACATGGAAAGGACATAGAGCTTGCCTTCTATACTGGGCTTATTTCACTTCACGTAGCATTTTTGAGGTTCATCCCTGTTGTATAATATTCCACTGTTTGTTTTTTTCCCCTGGTAATGGGGATCAGTCAAACTCTGGACCTTGTGCTTGCTAGGCTGTCACTGTGCCATTGAGCTACATCCCTGGCCCTCGTTTTCTTATAGTCTGTCAACCACAAACATTTTCACTTTTGCAGAAGTCCAGTTTTTCTTTTGTTGCTTATACTTTTGAGGTCAGATGAGAGAAACCATTGCTTAGTCCAAGGTTGTGAAGATTTATACCTATGTTTTCTTCCAGGAGTTTTCTTTTACTTTTTTTTTTCTCATTGAGTTTATTGGTACATTTTAGATATACAGTACAGTAGTTACATTCATTATTGGGATCTTGTACCTTTACATGACAGGTCTTGGTTCTCATTTTTTCCCTTTGTCCCTGCCCTCCCTTCACCCCCTTCTCCTCTCCCCATTTACAAACACTTTATTTCCATTTTTTCATTTTCTCATATTTTTTTCTTTTCCCTTATTACCTTTCCCCTACCCTTCCCACTTTCCCTACACCTTTAGCCCTTTTCTTCCTATTTCACATTGTCAATTAAGGAGTTTTCTAGTAGTACTTACAATTAGGTCTTTGCTCCATTTGGAGTGTCTTTTTGTATGTGCTGTGAGATAGAGGTCCAACCTCTTTCTTTTGCTCGTGGGTATCTTGTTAACCCAGTACTGTTTGTGGACAAAACTATTCTTTCCCCTTTTGTGCTGGCATGCTTGCTGTGTCACTTGGGTGTAAATATGAGGGTCTCTTTCTCCCTCTGGATCCTTGGTTCTGACCTGTTGCTTTACGTGTCCAGTCTGTTCTTGAACTACTTTTTTTTTTACAAAATTCTCAATTCTGAGACCCGTGTGTCCCAGGGCCTAGGGATTAGATGGCAAGGGACTGCTGTGAGCCATGTTTCTCCAGCTCCCCAGACATCTGGTACTTGCTTTCCCGGATCTCAGCAGGTCGGCTCTGGGGAGGCTGTCCCAGGAAGCCTGAGGGCAGTGCCAGGCACAAGTTCAGAACAGTATGGAAGTAGCTCTCCTGGCTTGGTAATGCCAGTGCCTTAGGGGCCAAACCTGATCTTGAATGTGTGCCTTTGGAAAGACCAGCTGGAAGCTTCACAGCCCTAAGCATCCCCATCCCCCATCTTTGTATACCCTGTTTGTCAAGACTGGTGAGATTGTCACTGGGGCCACATTTGAGTCTGGTCCAACCTCATCTGTATTCTACTGGCCCAGCAGTAAATACCGGAGCCAAGATGGACTAAAGAGAAGCTGTTCTCCCCTAGGAGTCTGAAATTTGGCAAGAAGGGGCAGGGTAACAAGGAGGTCTGGAAATCCACAGGTTGGTAGAAATAGTTTGTCAGACTGGAAAGAAGACTGCAGAGTCCTGAGGGCTCTTCTGCTGTTATGCTTTTTCAGAGATTCCGTGAAAGCCTCCTTATTGCTCATAGTCAGTGTCTTGCTGTTGCTTCTGAGAAAGAACTAATCTATGTGGGCTCATGTGGTAGAGTGACTGCTGTTGGCACTTGCTTTGAGCAGGGCCTTCTGGGTGCTGGGCAATCAAATACCTGGCAGATGACAGGTGGCTGATCTTCAAGTTGAAGGATAGGAGATGGATTTGAAAGCAAATGTTCAGAATGTACATAGGTGAGCCATGGTCCAGAACCATGAAACAGATCCTAGTGGCTCAGAGGTGGGTGCCAGGAAAGGCTCCCCAGAAGGTAACGTTTATGTGGGATCCCCATAGGTGCATTGGCGGCACCTATTATCTGGTGGCAGATAAGTGCTTGAGAGTTCCAAGAAATGGCATTGTCTGTGCAGAGGCTTCAGCACATGTTGGGGTCTGGTGGTTTGGATGGCCAAGAGGAGGTGTGTGGTTAGATCGCAGGTGTGAGCAGCCAGGACCCAGCTAGTACTGCTGGTTGGAAGCCAGTTAGGAAGAGCTTGAGTCTTGGGCCAAGTCACATAGATGCTTTTCTGGAGGCAGCAGGCATCTTTGGGAGTTTCAGTAGGGAAGGAAAGATTTGTGGTTTGCAGAGCTCACCCTGGCCCCGGCAGGTGGAAGGGAGAGGCCTGGAGACTGTTTTTACAGGCTGTCATCTGTGGGGAGGGAGGGAAGGCAAGCAGGGAGGAAACCCAAGTTAGGAAGTAGACTGAGTGGGCGCACAGCTGCAAGGAGCCAGAATGCCTGGAAGAGAAGGGCGTGCTACGGGTGTGGGGAGAGGGGTGAGAGCACCCCAGCACTCCTGAGGGGGCCTGGCAGGCAGGGTGAGGGCGCAGCCCTGGCCCTAGCCCCTCTTCCGTGGGGTAGATGAAAGGGGCTTCATTCGGCTGTGTTTTATGCCAATCAGGTGCAGCCTTTGGATTCCTGGCCAGCTGCCACATGGCCCCCAGGCAGAAGTTTGGCGGTCTTGGTATTGTTGACCCTTTGTACTGGATGGTGAAAGTATCTGCCTCACAGACTGGGCTCTGGAATCAGGTATTTGGAATGCATAGCTAATGTGTTCCACTCCAGACCTTTGGTATTATTATTCCACAGTATCACATCTAATTGACTGTTTCCTAACGTCGTTGTACATTTTGACTGTACAAGCAAGATACGCTGCCAGCAGCCTCCCTTGCATGTTCAGGCTGTCTCATCTGCAGTCTGCTTGCCCTAGCCCCTTTCCCTGGGCTTCTGGTTCCTTGATGCCCAGGAGCACTGTGCTGTGGGTGCATGGTGACCTTCTTGGTTCCTCTCCTGGGAGTATCATGGAGGCTTCTTCTTGCAAAGCAGGTGCAGACTAGAATAGCTTTTCCTCCCAGGGTGGCTCTATGGGATGCTAGACACAGAGAGTGAGCACCTTGGGCACCCATGGAGCCCAGCAGGGCCTTGGCATGGAGACTCCCAAACTTGGTTCCCCACCACCGTGACAGGTGTGTGTCAAGGGCTGCCCAGATCATGTGACACAGATCACCTGCTGAGCAGTCCTTCTGACCACAAGAGGAGGGTCCCATGTATTGCTCCCTGACTAGGGGCAGACACCTCATAGAAGGCAGAGCATGTTGACATTGCTGGGTACATGTGCTGGGTTCACAATTGCTTTCTACTTTGACCTGTTGGTGTGTATAGTAGTCATACATGGCTTCCTGTTTTGGTGGTATTGTTTTATTGTGGTAAAATACCTAGAACATAAAATTTTTCATTGCCACCGTTTTTAAGTGTACATTTCAATATCATTAAGTTTTGCAACCATAACCATCATTTACTTCTTTTTTTCTTTTTTTTTTTTTGGTACCAGGAATCAAACTCAGTACCTTTCACTTGCAAGGCAGGCAGTAGAACCACTGAGCTAAATCCCCGGCCCTACCATCATTTACTTCTAAGATTTCCAAACTGAGACCCTATACCCATAAAACATGATCCCTTGGCCTCTTCCTGCAGCCCCACCACCCACTGTTCCACTTTCTCTGTCTTTGAGTTGGCTGCTCTTGGCACCCTACCTGAATGGAATCATATACTCATGGACCTTTTTGTCTGGCTTATTTTTTTAGCATGATATCTTTACGTCTCTTCCAGTTGTATCTTGTCTTAGAATTTCTTCCCTTTGAAGACTGAGGAGTATGGCAGGGCATGTATAGAATACATCTGTTTTTTTCATTCATCAATTGATGGGTGCTCAGGTCCTTTCCACCTCCTGCCTATTGTGAGAAGCACTTGTGTCTGTTTTCAGTTCCTGTGGTACATGCCTAGGAGTGGAACTGCTGGACAAAATAATATAAATTGTCTTCTAAAGGGAAAACGTTTTTTCTTTTTTACAAAACAAGGTAAAATTAGTTCTGTAAAGAAAACTATGAGGTCCCTTTGTGGGTGATGTTGAGACAGAGTGGGATGATGGCTGATGTAGTAGTGCAGTGCTGCCTGGCCTGAAAGAATTCGGGCTGTGCTGGGTCCTGTCTGGTGGCCTTGGGCCATCTTGTCCCTCTGGACCTCAGCCTGTCTCTGTGTGACATGGGTGCCTCAGATGCAGAGTACATCAGTCTTTCCCTGCCCCTCCTCACAGAAGCAGGTGACAACTTCCACAGGAAACAGCCATAGGTACCACGGCCATTCTCTTCCCTCTGCCCTCCACTGGAGGAAAGACCTGCCTGCTGACACCAGAGCTCCTTGCTTGGAGTGGAGGGTGATTCCACCACATGATGTTAGCCACTGCACCCGAGCCTGCTGTCCTTCTGCACTGGGTGAAAGGTCTGCCTGTGGCTCTCGGGGCTGGACTTTGGACTCCCTCTCCTGCTGCCATGTCCCTGGCCACTGTCCTTTGTCACTGTTCCTCCTGCCCTGACACCTAGGCCAGAACACTGATGGCCAGGGGTCTTCCTGAACTGAAAAAATGTGTTTTTACAGTGCTTTACCCTTGTACGGATTGTATTTTATCTCGTTTTTTCCTCCCTCTTGCTTTATTCTTTTGTGTGTTGGCACCTTTTGTTTAATTAATAGATTAACTCTTTCCATGACCTTTATTGAGCCCTGTGACGTTGGAAGGAGGAGCATGTATTCTCTTAGTGCTTTTAGTCCACTCAGATAGATTAAAAAAGAAATCCTGGGAATTGGCAGGGAGTAGTAGTAATGTATTCTGGGACCTATCAATTATCTCTCCTTCTTAAAGAGGCCACCCAAACTCTCAGGCAGGAGAAACTCCTTGCTTTAATTGAGGGACAGTTCAGCATTGCAAAAAAGAGCCTGAGTTTTAGGTTCTAGCTTCCAATTTTGGTACTGCCACTTAACCCCTACATGACCTCACCTGACTGACACCTGGGAATGATGCTCTTAGGACTGTGGTAAGTTAGGTTAAAAGGGGTGGCACCCTGCAGCACATCCTCTCTCTCAGGAGCAACTGTAGTCCTGCAAATCTCTCAGGAGCAAATCTCCCAGACCCCATGTCTCCTGTCCTTATGAGTCTTGAAGTTCTCTTGTGGGATCTTGGGGGGATTAATGGGTGCTCTAATAATGGTTGGGCCCCAAATACAAGTCTCGAAAGTGCTAGAAACTAAGTGTTCTGTAAGGTGGCTTTGAAAAGAAGCAGAGGTGGGCGTCAGTGCGTTCCTCTGGCAGGGCCACCTGGAAGGCAGTTGCTTGTGACTGATCTGATGGTGAGCTACTCAGGTCGATGGTAGGCCTAGGGTGGCAAGGTTCTGCTTTCCTGCATTCATTCACTTTCTTTTCTCCCCCCAAATGATGATCATTTGCCTGTTTATTTGGGAGGTAATAATGATTTAGAAATATAATTAAAAAATGAATTAACTGCTTTGCTTTATATTGGCCACCATATCTACCACGTGCTTTACAAGTGTGACTTCCTGTGGTCCTCACTGTGACCCCTGAAGGGTGACATTATTGCTCCTATTGCTGAGCCCCAGCTGGGGGAAGTGACTGTCTGTGGTTTTGTGTTCCCTTCTCCTCTGGGCCGCCCTCCACTCCAAGCAAGGAGCTCTGGTGTCAGCAGGCAGGTCTTTCCTCCAGTGGAGGGCAGAGGGAAGAGAATGGCCGTGGTACCTATGGCTGTTTCCTGTGGAAGTTGTCACCTGCTCCTGTGAGGAGGGGCAGGGAAAGACTGATGCCGTCAGGGCTCAAATGAAGAGAAGACCCCAAACCAAACAACACAGAAAGCAGGCCCAGGGCACAGGCAGCACGTGGGCTTTTCTAGGGATCTCACAATTTGTATCCCCCTTTCTTCTCTCTTCCTTCTTGGGACATGAACTCTTTCTAGTTCATAGGACACCCAGGGCACCTGCTTAGTATTTTTAACAGAAACAACAGGGTGGGAGGTGTTGGAGCCTCCCCAGGCTTCCTCGCCACAACCTTCCCAAGGGGAGGGTGCTGGGCTTCGGCCTGGGCGAGGATCTGTCCCATTTCCTGGCCCGTGTTCATTTTCCTGGCAGGGGACAGCAAACACCCCTCCAGGAGCTCCACAGGTCCCTTGCCTCTGGGGGCAGGGCCTGCAGCACTGGTGGGAGTGTGATGATGTTTGTTTTAATAACAGGTTATTAGAAGGCTTTGACTTGATGCAGGCTTTCAGGGGATTTGTGGAAAATTTCTCTGGATCCTTAAATAAGTTCCACTTTGTGATTTCATAATTTATCTTGTAGGAAATAATCTGAGATGAGCTAGAGCTTTCTGCACAAAGATGTTCTTTGCAGCATTCCTTACAAGAGCAAAGAATTGGGAGCCCCTCAAATGAAGCAAGTTAGGTACTTCATGCATCTCTTACAATGATAATTATGAAGGGATTTTTAAAGACATGACAATCATATGAAATTTAACGCTAAATGAAAAAATAGGGCAAGGGATTCTATTTCAGATTAAATCAATAATTTGCAAAATGCACAGGCCTGGGAGAAAGACAGAAAGAAAAGATACCAAATATTAACTGTGGTTCACTTCAGGGGCTGGAGGTGTAGGTGACTTTGAGTTTCCTATTTATTTATTTATTTATTTGTATCAGGGATTGAACTCAGGACCTTGTACTTGCCAGGCAGGCACTGTGCTGCAGAGCTACATTCCGGGTCCTGAGTTTTCTTTATAAAGAAAAAAATTTTTTTTTTCTTTCAATACTGAGGATTGAACCCAGGGCCTTCACACTGAACTATACTCCCAGCCCCCAAAACAAACACACTTATAATTCGTGTGTGTGTGTGTGTGTGTGTGTGTGTGTGTGTATTTGTTTTCCATTTTGAGACAGGGTTTTGCTGAGTAACTTAGTTGCCCAGGCTGGGCTCAAACTTACAGTCTTCTTGCCTTAGCCTCCCAGAGTGCTGGGATTACAGGTATGCACCACCATTTCCATTTTTTCCTAGGTTATCCTCTTTCCCAATATTATTTTCCAAAATTTCTACAGTGTACATTGCTAGTTTGTTAGTTGTGCAGCTCTGGCTAAAGGTCCTTCTTGCCTTCCTCCTGGATCTCTTTCAAGGAGGACCACCAGATGTTGGGGTGCTGGGAAGTGATGGGTATCATTAGCTAGCCTTTCCTTTTCCTTTCTCCCGTTCAGCACCTTCTTGGAGCACTGGGGTGCTGCCCAGTAGCAGCAATAAAATGAATATTTCATACAGTCTTTGCCTTGAGTCTGTTAGCAGATTGAAATACTTCCTTTAGTTTAAACTCATTTCAAAGTTTAGGGGCCAAGCTGTTCTGTGGCTTTTGGAGTTGGAAACATAAAAGAAATCTGCCTTCCTTCTATTTGTTTAAATATTAAAGCATGTAAAATATTTCTTCCCCTTTCAGATAATCAAAACACAGCTGACTGCATTGCAGTGAGGTGCTGAAACTGCTTCCTGGGTGGGTGATTAACTCTGTGGAAATGGCGAGGCAAGTTTTAGAGAAGTCATTAAATAGCTTTTGGGAAATTGTTAATCTTTTATCTCCTATGGAAAACCAAGCCTATGTCTTAGGGCCAAGCACAGTGTTTGGTGGCCATCAGGAAGAGCCCCTTCTAAAGTCAAACTTCCAGCCCCTGCTGTTGATAAGATCCTTTGTGTCTGGTGGGATGTTAGGCAGGTGGCTTCAGCTTCCTCTCTGGGCCTCGATCCCCCATCTCTGGGTGGGTATTCATGTGCCTAGGCACTGAACATGTGCTTTCCTCTGTATTTTTTTTTTTCTTTTTTCTTTTGAGGCAAGGTCTTGCTATGTAGCCCAGGCTGCCTTGAACTTATGGCAGTCCTCCTGTCTCAGCCTCCCAAATGCTGGGGTTACAGGCATGCAACATCACACCTAGCTCCTCTGTCGGGTTTTTCTGGTACCAGGGATCGAACTCAGGACCTTGTGTTTTTGAGGCAGGCCCAACGCCACTGAGCTAAATCCCTGGCCCTCCTCTGTCAGGTTTTGATGCTGAAACTTTCCCAGCATCCTTGGAACATAGAGTCACGGGCTAAGATCTTAAAGCCAGTGGATTTGTCTTAGTTCCTGGTATGATGGGGACCAACATATCTTTCTTCCTGCTTAGAGAGTACTTGTGAAATTGGGGAAAGCTCTTCTCCCAGGAAAATGCATGTCACTGTCTCCTGGTGTTTGGGCCCCAGATATGGAACTGACTTTCCTGAAGCAACAGTGACCCAGTAAAATTTGGTGGGGGTGACCTTTCGGGGACTGCTCTGGTCCCTTCCTGGGGAGCCTGGAACATGGGGCTCTCATTCACGTGGGTGTGTCTGGGCCATCGCCAGAGCCTGAGAATGCGCGTCTGGGACTCTGCTTGCTTGTGAGTGTGCATTGGATGGGAAAAATAGAAAGGGAACAGACTGATTTATGTATTTGTCTTCTGACACTTAACCCCAAATAACTGCAAAGAAAACGGTCTCAAGTTGGTCAGTGGTCTGGATCAGCATGATGGTGCACAAAAACACAAGATTCTCCTTTGCTGAGTCTCAATGTATGTTATTTTCTGATTCTGCCACTTTGTAGAGTTTGAATTTAAGACAAAAGTGAGTTGATGTGCATGTGGGTGGCATGTGTGCAGCGTGATGTGAAATCACAGTAGTCAAGATAAAAAGACTCTTCCTAGTTATTTTTAGGTAATAGGCAAAACTATAAGAACGTGCATAGTTGAAATGATGCATTGCATATACTTTTTCTCCTGCTTTTTAACCCTAGCATTGTAACTTAAGCATTTCCCCGACACCATTAATCTCTTTCTGTTTTGTTTTGTTTTGTTTTGGTACCGGGGATAGAACTTGGGTCCTTGTGCTTGTGAGGCAGGTGCTATAAGCATCTTTTTCATGGCCATAGGCTGTATGAATGTGCAGTTTATTTAAGCATGTGGTGGCGTGGAAAGCACTGACTTAGAGCAATTTGTGTTCAAATTTGTGCCTGTCATTCATTGGCCCTGGCTGACCCCTGGCTTAGGTCTGTTCTGTGAATGGGGGCAGAGTGACAAGTACCTTGTTTTAGGTTTCTGAGAGGGTGAGAGGGACACAGCAGGGACTCAACCCATAGCTGCAGTCATTACTGGTGCTGGTGGCGGCAGCAATTTTATCTTGTGCCCCCATAGGAAGAGTTTGAATGTTCACAGTGTATTAGGAATTTGCAGCCCAGGTCTGGCCTTAGTTTTTAAAGTAATATTTTTTTCCCCTCTGTTACTTTGGTTCCTCTTTTTGCATTTTCCCCCTTCGTTCTGTGTATTTTTGTAAGTTGCTGTGCATCCTTTTTGCAGTTAGGCAGATTATAAATAAATAAACATGAACTATTCCCTCTAGCGATAGATATTCAGGTTGTTTCCGATTTCTTGCTATTGTAAATAATGCTGCACAGAATATCTTTGTGCATCAAGGTCTGCCCTGGGTTGGATTATTTCCTGGGGCTGGAATCCTAGAAGTGAATTATAGGGCTGAAGGGCAGATGCATTTCTGAGCCTCTGGCTATTGAGTTGCTTCTCAGGCGGTCGTACCAGTCTACAACCCCACCAGCCTCTGCAGGAGAAAAAGCAAAGATCAGGTCCCCCATTCCTGGAAGTGCTTGTGAGCAGATTCTTCTTTTCAAGCTCTGCTTCCTTCAGGGCCTAGGGCAGCAGTGCTGGCATCTCACCTAACTGTTGTTCTCTACTCATCAGTAAACAGAGCTCAGGGCTGGGGACTGCCCCAGCCTCCCCACTTTTGGTAAATCTTATTTCTGATGAGAAGGCAGTCCTGTCGCCAGCCAGTCCTGCCTGCATAGACAGCCCCTCTCAGCCAAACAATGGACACATTCAGACCCAACTCATGTTTTCAGTTATTTAAAAATGGAGCCGTCTGTCTCTGCCTGTGACTTTAATCTTTAAGCCTTTATTCCCTCCACTCTGTCCCACTTCTCTTAACCTTTTTTTGTGCAGTTCTGAGCTCTGGGATATGTGGGTCCAAGAGTCTCTGTGCATATTGTGCCTTCCCCTGGTAGCTACAGCTGGTTGTAACCCTAAGCAGTGTTTGAGGGGGTGGGGGCTTGGATGAGAGGGAAGGAGAAAGGGATAGTTCAGCTCTCCCTGCCTTCATCAATCCTTTGGACTTGGAAGCAACTCCTTAGTGTAACTTGGCTGCGGAGTGGAGCTCCTCCTCTCTGTCCTCCTCTTTTTGACTTTCAGGAGCTGGTTCTATCTCAGATTGCTTGGTCCTAGTAAAGCTTACATCTTCCAGGAGCATCCTAGCATCTCTTGTTGAGAAATAGTTCTTGGAGTTGAGTTATGTGTATGTACATTTAAATAAAAGCAAAAACCTCAAGGAGGAATCTTTCATAAGACCTCCATGTTCCCCATAACAGAGCTGGAGTGTTCAGAGCACAGACATATCTCCTCTTCTGACTGTGAGCTGAGACCACAGGGCGGCTGGAAGGTTGGAGACCAGCAACAGGGCATGTGAGTGCCTGTGGAGAGCACTAGAGGCTGTCCTTTCTTTAGTGGGTGCTGGGGGCGTTCTGCCTGAAGAAGGCTCCTGTCCATAGCAAGATGTTCCTGCTCAGAGGCTGTGGTGGCTTTGAGGGCCCTGTGGTCAGGCTGAGTGAGCTTTGGCCTGGATGTGGAGGGCAGGTGTGAAGGGCAGGCCTGCAGGCAGGGACATTTCTGCCGTGTGTGTGTGTGTGTGTGTGTGTGTGTGTGTGTGCGTGCGCGCGCGCGTGCACATGTGCATGCCTGTGTGTTTCTACTTGTGAACACACCTTGTTTCTTTTTAAACTTTCTTTCTGACATGGCAGTGTTTCATACATGCTTTAGGTATGCATGCCTTTTCCACCTTGCTCAGGGCTGTGGGCAGCAGGTGGATTGGTGTCTGTTCGTCTAGCCTTGTCCAGATATGGTTCTCTTGGCACTGTGTTCATGTATGAACATTGCCATTTTAACATTTAGGTTTCACAGGGGGCTGTGTCACACCTTTTCTGTGTATCCCCCCTATCTTGGGGTTCTCTGCCCATGAGCTATAAGTTAAGCTTTGCCCCTCGCCCTATGGCTCCAGGATGGGGCCTTGTGTCATGCACCGTTTAACTAGTCTTAATTATGGGCATTCAGTGCTTCTGGACTTTTGCTAAATGAACATTTTTTTTTAAGTACTGTGGATTGAACCCAAGGCCTTTGCACTGAGTTTATCCCTTTCCCCCATTTAAAAAATTTTGAGATAGGATCTTGGTAAGTTGCCCAGGCTGAGATTGTATTCATCCTGCTTCAGCCTCCCAGAGCGCTGGGATTATGGGCATGTCGCATTACGCCTGTCTTAGGTGAACATATCTTTTTGTATCTTGTAAGTGATTCTTAGAAGTGGAAATTGTAGGAATAATTACCTTTTAATAGATGTTGCCAAATTGCCCCCACAAGATCATAATGATTATATTTGTTTTATTCAAAAAATATTTTTTGGTTCTGGGACTCTAACTCAGCATCTTGTACTTGCCAGGCAGGCATGGTACTGCTGAGCTTACATCCCTGGCCCTTATTAAAATATTTTAATTGGGCTGGGGATTTAGCTCAGTGGTGCTGCTGCCTGCCTCACAAGCGCAAGGTCCCGAGTTTGATCCCTGGTACTGAAAAAAAAAAATTTTTTTTAATTGAGTTATTATCTGGGAAAATTAAAGCTCTGTCTAAAGTTTCAGAATACATTTATTTTGTGTCTTTCTGTGCCCTGAAATGCCATTATACACACTTGGGTTTACAGACTTGGACTTGGAAACCCCAGCCTCAAGATTAGTCAGTTTTCATTCATCAAATACTTAGCGTGTGCCTACTGTGTGACCGCTGATTCTGAGGCAATACATACAGGAAGCACAAAGACACTTTCTCTCTCTGAGTCTTCACAACAATCTTCCGTTTATCCATACATGTTTACAGTTCATAATGTATATCCATCTGAGGGAGCAGGTGCGTGTGAATTCCCCTTTCCTCCCTCTCTCCCTCTCTTCTCCTTCCACCTCTAGATGCCCTGCCATTTTCTAGCAATCTCTCTCCTTTATCAGGAATCTCTGTGGTGCTCTCTGGGTAGATAGAGAAGGCACACAAGTTGCAGCCCTGGAGAGAAGTCAGTCTGCAGCCTGGACTCCTGCAGAAGTGAATCTGGCGCAGAAGCCTGACCCTGCTGAGGAATAAGCGCAGTCAGGCTTGTTCTTGATGTTACCCAGAATGGCAGCTCTGGGATCGCACAGCTTGTTGTTGATTCTTTGGTTGGCTGGTGGTGATCCCACACTTGAATTATTCATAGTCTCTGATTGCAAATTTTATTTTACTTTATATGTATTCTCTCCCTCCCTCCTGTATTCCCTTCTTCCGTCTCTCCTTCCTTTTTCTTCCCTCTCTCATCCCCTTCCTCCTTTCCTTTCTTTTCTTCCTTCCTTCCTGTACTGGAGACTGAACCCAGGACCTTCTCAGTAAGCTACATCCCCAGTCCTTTTGAATTGCTTATTTTAAGATAGAGTCACTCAGTTGCTCAGGCTTGGACTAAACATCTGATCCTCCTGCCTCAGCCTCCCAGAGTGCTGGGACTATAGGGATGCCCCACCACACTGGCTACCAGGCCCTTTCATGATTGCCCTATACCCCCTTTCCTGTCGAGTGATTGGGGATGAGTTCAGCTGCTGTAGGGCACAGATAGGAGATGGATGGAGTGGCTGACCCCGAGTTCTGGGCCTTCTCAGAGCAGAGGTTTTGTGGGGGACCAGGGCTGATGTGGTACGCGTTGGTTTGGAGGGGGGCTGCTGAGTATAGAGTGTGTCAGGGGCTCTCAAGAGGCAGGAGCCATGGACTGGAGTCAGGAGTCAACGCAGAGGGCCTCAGCAGTGCCCATGATGAGCTGGGCCACATCCGATTTTAGATCTCTGCTGGCTTGGTGTGCAGATGGTCTCCTGGCCAGGACAGACACCCAGCCTGGGCACCCATAAGGTGAGATAGAAGCCCCTGGTTTAGTAGCGTGGGAAGGAGGCCTGGGGAGAAAAGGTATTGTGGCTGCTTCACCCAGGCAAAAGCCCTGCAGACCCTTGGGACTTCTCTGTGTTTCTAGCTCCCCCAGCATTTTACTGTTACCAGTTTGTAATGCACAGAGAAGTTGAAAGAATTTTACAGTTGGTATCTGTGTACTCACCATCTAGAGTTGAACATTTTATTACACTTACTTTAGCACATGTGGACCTATGGGGTTCATCTGTGTCAAGCCCTCTAATCCATCTTTTAAGCAATGTAATTCAGTACTCTTGAAGACATTGGGGTATTTCCTATTAAGTACCTTAGAAAGAATTTACCTTTTTTTTTTAACCTTTTTTCTTTGGCATTTTGTGTGTGTGTGTGTGTGTGTGTGTGTGTGTGTGTATAAAATGTATATACAGTGAAACACACACATTAACTGTTTAATTCTTTGATTTTTGACAAACTTATACCCCTGTGTAACCCAGCCCTGCTGACACCCCAGTCAGCCCAGTGCAGACAGTGATCCTGTGAGCCCAGAACAGTGGTTCCTCCTGCAGCTGAGTATGGGAGTCATCTCCGTGTTTCCACAAGGACTGTGCCCACCCAAGAGGTCTCATCAGCCTGCCTGTGGGCTTGGACACGTGCTGTGGGCATCCAAAGGTCCCTGGATGATTCCAGCAAACACACAACATTGGCTTCCACTGCCTACCCTCCTCTATTTCCCATACCCTCATGTCCCGGAGAGAATCACTGTTCTTGGTCTTTTCCACCATAGATTAACTTTTCCTGTTTCCAAGTGGAACCTTCAGAATGTATGCATGTGTAAGCTTCTTTCAGTAGGAAACTCATTGCTATGTTGTATGTGGTTTTCTGGCTGTGCCTCGATATGTTCCTCCATCTCCTCTTAATTGATAGCTGGGTTGTTCCCAGTTTTGCACTGGGTTGAATAAAGCTGCCAGGAGCCTTCTTGTTGACAGCTTTGTGTAGACCTGTGTTTGCATTTCTCATGGGTAAATTCCTAGGAGTGGAATTGCTGAGTCACAGGTTACATCTATGTTTGATTTCACTAGAAATACCAGACTATTCTCTAAAGTGCTTGTACCATGTTATACTCCCTCCAGCAGTGCTGGAGAGTTTCTGTTGCTCCATAACCTTGGGAATATTTGATATTTTAGTTTTTAACATTTAAACTTCTAGTAGTATGTGGTGGTATCTCACTGATTTTCATTTGCATTTCTCTGATGACTAATGGTGTTAAATACTATTTAATGTGTTATTGGCTATTTGTATATGTTCTTTTGTGAAGCATCCTTCAAATCTTTTGCTTATTTTTATTTGTTTAAATTTTACTTTATTTTGAATTATAGGAGTTCTTTAATCCGTTTACCAGTCTTTGTAAAACGTATGCTTTAAAAATATTTTCCTACAATCTGTGACTTGCTCTTTGTTTTGTTAGTGTACCTTTTGGTAAGCTAAAGCTCTGAGTCTTGGTGGAGTCTAATGTATCATTTTTTCCTAGTTTTGGCTATGGCTTTCTGTGTCCTGTTTAAGGCCTTTGTCTACTACTAAGTCATGGAGACATCCTGTTATCTTCTATAAAGTTTTATGGTTTATGGCTTTGCATTTAGGTCTGTGATTCATCTTGAATTAATTTTTGTGTATGGTTAGAAATGAGGGTTAGTGTTAACTTTTTTCCATATGGCTATCTAATTCTAGTTCATTTGTTGAAAAGTCTTCCCATCATCCATTGGATTATTTTATTGCCCTTATTGAAAATCATTTAACCATTTAAGTGTAGGTGTTTTTCTGGACTCTGTTCTATTTCATTTGATCTGTCATCTATCTTATACATCACTCTGTCCTTATTAAACAACTTTAGAAAGTAAATTTTGAAGTTAAATAGTGTAACTCCAGTTAAATAGTGTAACTTTTTTTTTCAAGATTGCTTTGAGTATTCTAGTTTGTATTTCCATATAAATTTAAGAAGCAATTTTCTAATTTCTTAAAATATAATCCTAGGTTTGTGATTGAGATTACATTGAATCTATTGCTCACTGTGGGGAGAATTGAATGTTCTAATCTGTAATCTTATATCTCATGTATTTCTTTAAGTAGTGCCTTATAGTAAAAATATAGGGGTCTTATGCATATTTTGTTGAGTTTACTCCTAAGTAATTCACTTTTCATGCTGTTGTGATATTTTTATCTATCGCTAATATATTACATAATTAATTTGTGTATATTTATCTTACCTTACTAAATTCTCATTAGTCCTAGTGGTTGTTTTATAGACTCCTTAGGATTTTCTCCACAAATAATCATGTTGCCTATGAATAAAGATAGTTTTGCTTCTTCCTTTCAATGTTAATACCTTTTAAAAATCTGTGCATTCTTTTCTTGCCTTACTATACTGGATGAAACCTCATAAAATGTTGGCAAGAAGTGATAAGAGTGGACATCTTTATCTCATTCTGATCATAGGCTGTATTAGTAAGCTTTTCCATTGCTGGGACAAAATACCTAACATCCACAGTTTAAAGGAGGAGAAGGTTAATTTGGCCCTTGGTTTGGAGGGGTTCAGTTCATGATCTGCTGGCCTCAGGGCAAAAACAGCATGGTGGAGAGGACTGGGTGCAGGTCAACAGCTCATCTTGTGGTGGCCAGGAAGCACAGAGAGATGGGGAAGAGTCAGGGATGAGCACATTTAGCTCACTGTGTGGCTTTCGTTGTGTGGTATTCCCTACTTTCTTTTCTTTTCTTTCTCTTTTGTTTTGGCTTTTTGAGAGAGGGTCTCATTATGTAGCCCAGGCTGGTCTTGAACTCATGGCAATCCTCCTGCCTCATCCTCTTGAGTGCTGGGATTGCAGGACCTATCTCCCTTCTTGGGTATGAGGTTGCATAGGATTTTCTCCATGTGTATTTGTCATGAGTCCCAGCCCTTGTCATGTTCAGTATGCTCTGGAGTTGCTCTTGAGCACCCACATTTTTTGGTATAGTTCCATTACTCTCTGCCACTCTTCCCTAGGAGCATCTGCCCAACAGGCTGGTTTGCGCCAGAGTGGTGGGAGAGTGCATGCTAGCCCCCACCTCAGGGTGCCCCTGTGTGCACCAGTACCTTAGACTGAACGAAAGATGCTCAGATAAAACCACTTTTACCTGATCAAGAGTAGATCAAACTAAGCACTTACAATAATGAAAAGAGGGGAGGCCATCACCGTCACATTTCCCCATTAGGTCCTGTTCATGAAGGACTCCTTGGAAGAGGTATGGGCTTGAAGCTGTGGTTGCCAAGCAAATTGGAGTCATTGGTACTGACTATTTGACTGGCTACAGACTTGGTATGCAAGAAATTCTAGTTGAAAGAAGGAGAATTAATTGAAATGGAGGATGGAGACCCATTTGTTATTCATTTGTCTGCTGGTTCAATCAGGTATTGCTTGGCTCACTCATCTGCTTACCTGAGGTTGATATTTGGCCCTGTGTTGAGCTCAGAGATGCAAATTGAAGTGGTGAGACTCTACCTTTGGAAGCTCCAGTCTGGTGGGAGAAAGACACAGAAGTCCCCTTCTCTCTGGCACCGAGAGCACTGGAGCTGAGCTGAGAGAAGGGAGGTAGGGGGGTGGGGGTTGGCTGGGCAGTGGGGGCTGGACTCCTGCTGACTTAGGGGGGGGTCCAGACACCTTCCACAGAGCTAGCAGTGCCACTGTCATGAGATCTGCCTCACAGAAAGGGTCTCTGAGCCCCAGCAGTAGACCTTCTCATCTCAGACAGTATTGGTAAGGGCCCTTCTCTCTGTAAACACTTTATTAGACAATTACATTGCCTTCAGCATCTCTCACATTTCCTAATGTCTGAGGAGGCTGAGCATGCATGTCCATTTATATGACGCTCTTACTTTCCAGAGGGTTATTCTTTGACCTAAATTACCCTGAGTCCTTGACCCAGCTTGATTTGCATGGCTGGGGTAACAGTGGAAGTGGGGTGGGAGAGTTCTCCTGAGGCCAAGAGATGGACTCGATAACCCTAGGAGGCCCTGATCTGTTCAGAAGTCCTTTGATGCTTCATGGTTGTATGCCTGTTAGAACAATTCTTTTCAAAGAATTACCAACAGTGCAGCCTCTGGGAGTGGGTGATCCCCAATGCACCAACCCATTTGGAACATGTGTGGCCTCCTTTCTCAAGTTAATATCACGACTCTGTAAGGATTTTGCAGTGTAGTACAGTGTTGAATGGAGAAGTCCTGCTGAAGACGTGGGGGGTAAATGCAGTCTGTAAATCAGCTGGTGTTTAGTTTTGGGTCTGGTGCTATG
Organism: Fukomys damarensis; assembly: GCF_012274545.1. Taxonomy (NCBI): domain Eukaryota; kingdom Metazoa; phylum Chordata; class Mammalia; order Rodentia; family Bathyergidae; genus Fukomys; species Fukomys damarensis. The sequence goes on from NW_022900949.1 coordinate 33,556,715, forward strand.
TAAGTGTTTGTAGGAGGTGCTAGAGGCCCAGTCTGGGCAGCTTAGATCCTGGGTCCAAGCAGAATCTCTCCCCTTCTTGACCTCCTGGTTGTATTTTGTAAACAACCTCATGTTAGGATTCCCTTAGATCTCCGTCATGGTTGGCTTTCTTGTAGGAATCTGACCAGCATAAACCTGGAAGGAAAGGTCGACGTCTTTTTTTTTTTTTTTCCTTTTTTGAGTTTATTGGTACTTTTTAAGTATACAGTACAGTTTACATTCATCATTGAGGGTCCATGTCTTTATCGGGCACGTTTTGAACTTGAGCCTGTGTTAGAGGAAGAGGTGATGAGAAAGGTTCCCTTGCTAGTCACTTTGGCCTGCATGAGCACAGGGCACCTTTCAGGTGTTAGAGTCACACTGACCTTGTAGATGTGGCCCAGGAGGCTTTCACAACCAGCCCATGGAGGGCTGGTAGATATAGCACCTGCTCTGCCGACCCTGCTCCTCCCTTCTCACCACAGAGCTCCTGCCGTTGAATTTCTGTAAGCTAAGCATACATGGGACCTGCCTGCTCAGCCTCTGTGTGTGTGTGTGTGTGTGTGTGTACACTCACATGTGTGCAAAGAGCTGGCGGGGATGTGGTGCACAAACAACTGTTAGACACAAGGCAGCTGGCAGGAGCTACTCTGTGGCCATGGGTCTGTGTGAGCTCCTCTGAGAAACTTTTTGCCCTGAGAGTGAGTGGTAGACCAGTAATGGCCTTTATTGTTCATCCACCACAGTTGGAGCTCACCATGCATTACTGCTGACCTCACTGACCTGTAAGGCAGGTGGTCTCATCAGATAAATGAGAATGTTGAGATACAGAGAGTGCAGAGCCTAGGTGGGGTTGTGCCTCACTGCCTGCTGTCCACTGACTTCTCCAAGTTGCCAGGAGACAGAAGAAGGCATCTGCAGGTGAGAGAAGCCTGGGTCACAGGAAGAGTGGTGGAGGGTAGCCAGGGGCCATCACCAAACACAGGCTCTGCAGGCCAGATCTGGCCCCCCTGAAAGGGGCCCTCAGAGCTCTAGTTCAAATAAATGGTGTTTTTAGGGCCAGGGATTTGACTTAGTGGCTCCACTGCCTGCCTCGCAAGCACGGGGACCCAAGTTTGAGCCCTGGTACCAAAAACAAAACAAGGCAAAACAAATGGTGTTTTTGGACATTAAGAATAGAGTAGGGCCAGGGATTTAACTCAGTGGCAGCGTGCCTGCCTTGCAAGCTGAAGATCCTGAGTTTGATCCCGGTACCCCCCCACCCCGCAAAAAGGAAGAAAGCAGGCAAGAAAGAAAAGAGTATTTTTATTGTTATACTTCAGGGGTTCTTAATTTTAGAATGTCAAATTTAAGAGCTGGGCATGTTGGCACAAGACTGTAATTCTAGCACTCAGGAGGCTGAGGCAGGAGGATCATTGTGAGTTTGAGACCAACCTGGGCCACATAGTGAGTTCAAAGCCAGTAAGTTCAAGGCCAGTGAGACCCTGTCTCAAACAAACAAACAAACAAACAAACAAACAATAAATCAAGCTTAGCTGCTCTTGAGTAAGTCTTGTAAAGCAGTATTTAGAAATGGTGAGCCCTTCTCCTCCCTGCTTTCCTTTTTTCACCTCATTCACTCCTTCTTTCAATTTAGGAACCAGTTATCACTTGACCTGAGTCCTCTGGGGCCTGGAAGCAGGTTTCTGGAATGTGTTCCTTTTTCTTATTCACTGGGAGGTTAGTTTACACTGTGAGCCATGGAGAAGAGCAGCCGTGTTTGTTTCTAACTTCCAGATGAGCATAAATTGCTAGGGAGGCTAGCAGTCTTGGCTGGCTAAGGTGAGGCACCAATTTTGGATCTGTGAAATTGGGTCAGAATCTTGTGGTATCCTTTCTAAAGCCTCACCCTTTCCCACAGACACATCCTTTATACACATGTGTGCATGAGCGCGCATGCGTGCACACACACACACACAACCAAGATTAAGCAGAATGAAGGTAAAGTAACTCAAACTTTCATTTTGACTCAGTGTCCCCAACATGGAGTTCCACCTTGGCACTGGAAGCCAGACTGCAGGACCCTCTGTTGTTAGGAGTTTATACTTGGGGTTCACTGACCTGGAACTGGCAGTGGGTGCATATCCCTGTTCATTGTAATCCTCTTCCTTCCTGGTACTCCTGAAAGGTACTGAAGAGTTTCCTGTTCACTGCCCAGTGAACTTCTGCTCTGATATTAGGGTTCAGTCATCCTGGCACCTAAATGTCATTTCTGACAGGGATGCCAGGCTACTGCAGCATCAGAATCATCTGGCAGAGCTGCCCATCTGCCTGACTCTCTCTTTGGTAAATGACATCCACTCCCCATAGATTTTTCTGCCCCCAGGGGTCTGAGTGAGCACCACTGGGGACAACGAGGGCAGTTGGCTCAGTCCAAGTAAGGATATCAGTGGGGCATAGCAGCCTCCATGGTGTGGGACACCTGGGGCTCCAGCAGCTGAGCACCTGTAAGAGACTCAGACTGTGGGTGGCTGGATGGGAGGCTTCCAGTGGCTTTAGCGCACTGAGATACCGAGTGAGATGCCCTCTGAGAGCCTCACCTTTCCTCTCTCTGCTGTTGTCTGGTAGATACTGAATGCTGACCTTCAGGTATCACAGAGGGGATGAGAGCCCTTCTCCCTCTGTGAGGCTCATAGTCTGGAGGGACAGAGACCTGCAGCTGCAGACAGGAGAGGCTAGTGAGTGCTCTGGGAGGGGTGGCATCTCCCCCTGGAGGTGCCTAGGTCTAGGGGCACTGACCAAGGTGTCCCTTGGGAGTGGGCTATGTGGAAGGTGAATGCCTGATTTCTTTGCCAGCCTCACATGGGGCCGATTTTCCTGGCACAGGAACTATGCTGTGGCCTTTGGGAGCTGTGCTTTAGAGCTGTGCCATGTGCCACATGGCCACCTTTCGGATGTTAGAGTCACACTGACCTTGTAGATGTGGCCCAGGAGGCTTTTACAACCAGCCTGTGGAGGGCTGGTGGATACAGCACCTGCTCTGCCAACCCTGCTCCTTCCTTCTCACCACGGAGCTCCTGCAGTTGAATTTCTGTAAGCTAAGCATGCATGGGTCCTGCCTGCTCAGCCTCAGTGGAGCTCAGGTGAGCTTGAGCAACCCGTTCTGTGCAGGAGACAGCAAGCTGCTCAAAGAACTGGTGTGCAATACATTTTCAAGGCCTAAGTCAGGGAGGGAATTGACAGTTGGTGGGGGTGCAAGGCCAGTATTTCCCAGAGCACGATCAGTGGAACAAGTGATCCATGGGGCATGGATAGAGTATGGAAAAAAAGGAGGGTCTGGTAGTTTGAGAAGTGCTGGCTACACTGGGTTCGGTGATTTCCCCCTTCCCTTAAAGAGCTGCTCAGGGCCTTTTAGTTTTGATGCACTGCTCCATATTGTGAATCTTAAAGAACAGGATATAGTGTTTGGCATTTCTGAAACTTATCTTGGAGACCTAGGTTAGTCAGGATAGACAGCATCTGCAGAGCATGAAGGCTTGAAAGACCATGGCTAATTCAGGAAACCAGGCTTGCATGTCTGAGCAGAGGGAGTGTAGGCAAGAAAGGCAGTATAAGAACTTGGGGAGCCCTAAGGGTGTGGACCAGCTTCTGAGAACTGCTTTTAGGTGGCTGATCTTTCCAAACTATGGCCATTTGACAACCATCTGCTCTTTGTCTTGGGTTGATGCCATGTGTGTTCTGATTTAATATATTGTAATTCAGTTTTAAAATTTTAAATCAATATAAGGAAGTTTTATTTAACCTAAGGCCAATAGAATTAGGTAGATTGTGCCCTTAGTTGAGACTTGTTCATTATTCAGTTAGAGAGACCAAAAGATGTATTAGTTACCCTCCCATCACTGGGACACAATATCCAACACTCAGAAGGTAAAGGAAGAGAGGTAATTTGGCCATGGTTTCTTCAGGGGATGTGGTCCATGGTCATCTGGCCCCAAGGCAGGAGCATCATGGTGGAAAGGTGTGGGAAAACAAAGACACTTAGTCCATGGCAACCAAGAAGCACAGCAGAGAACAGTGTCCGAGACACTGTCAGAGACCACAAATAGTGGTAGTGTCCAAGGTCATATCTCCAGGACCCAGCCAGACACACCTAGGAGAGCTTTATTAACTCCTGGGCTTCTCCCAAGCCAATCATATTGAAACAAGTAAGCTTTACCACCACAAAAGAGAACCAGGAAGTCAATAACTTTCTTACAGTATAATGCCAGATCAGTGTGCCACTTAAAACATCTCCCCCTGTGGGAGCTTTGCTCTTGGCTCTGGGAGCCATTGTGAGCTGTTGCTCCTGTCTGTGCTTTAGAGAGCCAGCGCACAAAGCTCCACTGGGAGGCTTGGAATGGATAAGACTGGCGGCAGGAAGGCTGAAGACCCCCCAGAGAGAAATGTAGAGGCCTGGGCTTTGGAGCTGTGGCCATAACCTGGGAGGACAGACTGTTTCATAATGTAGTAGAATGGCAGGACTTGGGGACCATTAGTGGAAAAGGGAGTGGCATAGTGGTGACTTGGCCAGGTCTCCTGAGAAGGCCAGAAAAGCCCCAACTGAAGTTGGCAGAGTGGTAGCTACGGGGGCGCATGGACACATGCATGTCTTTGAGGAAGTCTATATGGAGATATCTGGGAGATACGTGCATTTTGTGTGTAGCTTGTGGCCTCTGCCAGTGGAAAGAGCAAAAGTTCAGAGCTATGCAACCTGGGTTTGACTCTGAGACTCTATGGACAGTAAACATTTCAAACCAAACCTTTTAACTGTTGGAAGAGGTGCAAGTGGGTGTTTGGCATAGCTGTGGCATATGGCAGATGCCACAGACCAGTGATATTTAAGGTTCTTTCCATCTTCCCAGTTACATCTTTTGAGGAAAGCAGCATATTGCTTACAGTGCCCTGGAGCACCAGGTGCTGTTATCTGTCATCGGTGTGTAGTGTGGAGAGAGCTGACTATAGACTTTGTCTTCAAGAAGAGGCTCCCGGTGGTGTGGGGTTTCAGGGGCTTCAGCATGAGGCCAGCAGGCATCACCAACATCCTTCTCTGCCATTTTTGTCTGCTCTTTAAGCAGCAGAAGTGAAAGGGCCATGCCTTCCTGTGGACTAAAGACCAAGGGCCAAGTACCACAGAGCCCAGAAAGCAGTGGTGGGACAACCAGGGTATGCTGTGGCATAGTCTGTCACTTAGAGCTCTGTGAGCCACAGTGTGGCATGTCCTTGAGTTTCTGAGTTGTCATCTGCAAATCAGGGTTAATTGTACCCATTTCACAGAGTGGCTGAGTGGCTTAGAGGTACACCAGAGAGCTGGGTACACCCAGGGTGTGAGTATATGCTAAAAATATGTGTTACTCTTCTTTGTTGTATATGAACCTTTGCATGGCAGACAACTTCTCACTCTGCAGAACTGTGTGAGACTGTTTTTAGTGACATATCCAGAGCTAAACTTTACTGGTTGATCATATAATGTGTAATAGTCTCGCTTAACAAGAAGAGAGACCCACATTCTTCCTTCTGTCAGAGCATGGTGACGTAGAGTAGGGCTTTGGAAGATAGCTCTGATTTTCTTTGAGGCTGTGAAAGCCTCCAGAAGGCTGAGGTAAGACTGCACCAGCTCATACCTGGATAGTAGTTGACCTTGCTGTACCTGAGGTACCCTGCTGCTTTCCTTCAGTCCTGGTGTCACTTTGACGTGTTTTTCCTTCTGCTTCTGCACACACCAGTCAGGGGCCAGCTCCATGCCTGCTGCCCATCTGTAAGCCCCGAGGTCTCTGGGTCAGAATAGCTGGCTGGAAGAACTGCAGGGGGACTTGTGGCACTCATAGCCCTGCTCTAGGCCAGCAGCTCTGGAAAGTCCATGCCTCTTCCTGATACTGAATGTGGAGAGCAACAGAAGGAGAGGACTGGGGAGAGGGGAGGACTGGAAGCCGGCTGAGAAATTGCAGCCTGAGAGTGTTGGTGGAGCACCCCACTGCTGTGGGGAGATCAGGGCTAAAGATGGAGGACTGTTACCTTGGCCTCTGCTCCCTGCTTTGCAGATGAGACAGGTTCTACTCTCTTTGAGACAGCAGCGTGAGGTTTGGGTGTGCTCTGCCTGCTGGGACGTGATAAAAGGAAACTAGAAGGAGCATCGGGGTTCTTGCTGGCCACTAGCTCCCCATGCAGAAGCTCCTTCCCTGTGAGCAAAGTGTCCATGTCCTGGGAGCTCACAGCCAGAGCCCCTTGGTCTCACACATGAAGAGGAGCTATGACAGACTGTCACTTCTCCGACTGCTGTCACATCGCCTGTTGGGTGTCTTTCTCCTGAGCTTGTCTGGGCAGATTGAGTGTGAGATGGAATCTAGTAGCCTTAGGTTCCAGTGTGGTTGCTGCTTTGTTTTGTACCAGCTCCTTTCCGGCTTCCTGAGTCTGAGCATTTCCTCAGCATGGACTTGGTGACAGCCCTGGTTGTAGGTCTGGGGATCTTCAGCCAGGACAGAAGGAAAGGGCTTGCATGTCATTGGGGTAGTGGAAAGTGCTTTTGGAGTCTAGCTCATTTGGAAGATTTGGGCAAACAGATTTCTTTCTGGGAGTCCACAGAAGGAGTGTAACACTTACCTCAAAGAGACCACTGGCACAGTGCCATTTCTTCTCATGGGCAGGTAGGTTCAAGCCCTCCCAAGGAAGGAGCACCAGAACTGAGGAGCTACCACACAGAGGACTGGGAGCCCTTGGAGGAGCAAGTTCTTGCGAGGCAGGCGAGGCAGTTGGGGCCAGAGTGGGCTGAGGTCACTCACTTCTCAGGGGCAGGGCACAGGGTCATGCAAGGAGCGGGAGCAGCCTAATTTAACTCTTTTGATGTATATTAGAAAAAAACCCCAAATAAGCCTAGACAACTTAGCAACTTAACAAGACACTGTCTCAAAAGAAAAGGATGTCAATTTAAAGAAAAATATCAAACAAATAATATTCCAGGCAAGATTCTTTAAGAGCGTCAAAATTAGCCAGGTGTAGTGGTTACACCTGTAATCCTAGCACTTGGGAGGCTGAGGCAGGAGAATCACTGTGAATTTGAGGCCAGCCTGGGCTACAGTGAGTTCAAGGCCAGCCTGAACTGCATAGTGAAACCATTAAAAAAAAAAACAACAAAAACAACCAAGAAAAGACTGTCAAAGTTATAAATGAACCCCTCTCTCTTTTCCCCCTATAGGGGCAGGTGAAACTTTTATATACAGGAAACTAGAGAGATGTGGGAAAAAACAAGAACAGCTCTCAGAGTCATGGTCTGGATTATTGGAGGGGAATTTGAGTATGGGTCTTAGATTGGATGATACTGTGTATTCATTGTTAAGTGTCCTGGTTGGGAGAATGTCTTAATTCTGAGAAGAGAGATGTCAGTGGTTTAAGTGCTGCTGTGTCAGCAGCTTACTTTAACATGGTATGGGAACTGTTTCTATACCAGGAAACACTTTGTACATACAGTCACGTGCTGCATAACAACGTTCCAGTCAACAGTGGACTGAATGTACAGTGGTGGCCCTTACCTAGTGACCTGTGGCCGTCTTGGATGTGTGAGTATGCTCTGTGATCTGTACACAGTGGTAAAATGCCTAACAATGCATTTCTCACAACTTGTCCCTAGCATTAGGCAATGCATGATGTTGCATGTGTGTCCACATGTATAGAGAGATCACACACAAGAAAGTGTGCACACAAATGTGGCAGAGCGTTTGTAGTTGGTAGCTAGTGTGTGCTGGGCATGCTGTGTTCACTATACTGTGCTTCCAGGTACCTTGTAGTAGTGGCACAAGAATGGCTAACATTTGAGAACTCTTGTGCTGTGGAACTTCCCTTCAAGTCCTTTTGAAATCCTTGCTGACTTTTCATTTCTGGGACATATCTTTATTAATATACTTTGATAAGAAAAATTTTTGACCTAAGAAAAATCATTCAGTGGCACATCACTAATATAATGTAAGTTGGTTAGAAAATATGATATGAGATCAAAAAATTCAGTTTGCCCAGTTATATAAAATGAGATGACTAAATTAAAAAGTTTGTTTGAATCAGTGAGGCAGAATTCATTCAGTAGCTGTATTTGCAGCTACTAGTTAAGATACTTAATAGAAAATGACCTGGCTCGGGCCCCAGGGTCATCAGTTAACACTAGAATATTAATGATGCAGCATAGGATTATGGAGCTACCTGGGATCTCTTTATTTCCAGGAGAGAAACTGGAAATTATCTTGCCGTGTGCCACCGGCAAGCTGTAATTATGGCTCTTTTGAAGGTGGTGAGGAGCAGTTGTGGATGTGATCTGTGTTCCTCCTGGGGTGCGGAGAGGAAGGGATGCTTTTGCAGCCTGGGGAAGAAACTGTCATGGCAAGTTCCCCAAAGATGGGAAACCTTTGTTGAAGATGGAGGCAGGAGAGTATGGGTGTGAAGAATCCAGTTAGAGAATGTTATGTTTCACGGGATGGTTGTAATCACGTCCGTGTGATTATGGGCCAACACCCAGGCCTGGAGTGAGTCTCCGCCTCCCTGCCCTCCTGTGGTGTGGACAGTGCTGGACCACATACTTGGAATCATAGAAGTGACACTGTGGCTTTCAGCATCCTGATCAGCCAGTACGAATACTTGGATGTCTCTGCCCCTTTTGCTGTGCCTGCCTGCAGCGCCAGATTGGGGGAGCAGAGGCAATAGGGCCATCCCTGGGGAAGGAGGGAATGTGGTGTCGACTCCCAGGACTTGCGTTGGATCCTGGCTCAGTGACCCTGATATCTGTGTGCCTTTGGATAAAATGATGATAATGATATCAGTGCAGAGGTCAACTCCTGTACTGGGTCTCACCTGTGAAAATACACACTCCGGATGTACTCAGTTGCTGTTGGTGGTCTGAGGGGATGGTGCAAGGAAGTAGTAACTTCATTAGCACCGAAGATGCTAGAGAAGTATTAAATAATGGTTCTTAGGTTGAGTTGCACTGGTAAACCATGGGCTAATACATTGTATTAGGCTATAATCTTAGATTGTGAAGGACAGATACCCATCCCACACTGTTTCTTAAAACCAGGAAGCTCACAGGATTCCTTTTTCACCATGGTTTGAAGTGATTTCACTGCCCCTGCCTCCCAGGCTGCTTCCCACACAGTTGCAGAGTTGCCATCCCTTCCTTCCTCTTCCTGCCAACCCAGCTGCCCTAGCACAAACAGAGCATCTTCATGGGGATCCAGCAGAAGGCACAGGAGAGACCGAGGGGCCAGTGCAGCACCACGCCTACCCTTGGAGCTGGGCCTGGAGAGGCTCTGTGAATGACAGGGAATGCAGAGTTCCTGAACCAGCTTCCAGATCTCTTGAAGTGGGAGCTTTTTTCATCACACAGTCTCACAGATCTACCAATCTTCATTATAAACCAGGCATTCTACTCTTTTTCTTGCCTGGAAATCGTTGATAAAACTGTCCTTTAGTTGGAACATTGCAAAAGTTATACAGGAAAAATAAACAAGCCCAAGACTTGGGCAAGTGTGGGATGGACGAACATCAAAGCTTGGCCAGCCACCAAACTCAGCCTCTGCCGGGACCCTTCATGGCTGCTGACAGGTCCACAGATCTGGAGCTCGAGTTGAGGCTTGCCTGACTGTAGGAAGCAGAAGCAAACTAGCTCACAAGCCAGCCCTGGTGGCTCTGGGAAACTGTTCAGGGAGGCAGAGCTGGGCTTGGCACAAGCTGGAAGAGGTGACCATCCAGCCCAGGCAGCCACAGTGGTGTGCCTGTCACCTGTCTTGGCTCAGGCCTTTACCACCTGTGTGCCCCTCTGCCAGCCAACACATGCCCACCCTGCCCTCTGCCTGGATGTGGGTTCCCAGCTTTTGCCTCAGGGTCCTGCTTTCTGTCCCCATTTTCCAGTGGATCACTCACCAGCCATCAGGGGATCCTGTCGTCCAGCTCATGGAGATCACAGGTCTTTGTCCAGTTTCTGAGCCAGCTGCTCTTGGGGTGGCCCGGTGTGGCCCCCTTCATTGTAGCTGACTTCAGCAGGTCGGGGTCTCTGCCTAATGGCCTGACAGTAACCTGAGGCCTGTTTCAGGTGTTGACCTAGTTGGTATTTTTACTTTAGTATTTTAATAGATAACTTTTATTATAAAGTATTTATATTTATCATGAAGTAAGCTTTCTTCTTTATGTTTTGGAAAATAACATAGAAAGAAAAAGTAGAAGTTATCCATGACCCACTTCCTCTTAATAACAATAGCTAACACTTGGGTAGCTTTTGCTTGGTGTTAGCTGCTGCTCTGTGGACCTTGTAAACACACACACACACACACACACACACACACACACACACCAGATGGTACAAGGTGGGGCTTGGGATCTTATAGTCTCAGCCTGCTTGTGGGACAGAAGTTGGGGCTGTGGTGGCCATGGTGAGGAGGATGTGAAGGACACCTAGCCTGCAGGGCTGCTGCCAGAAAGCCCTGCCTTAAGTCCTTCAAGGGCCTGCTGTGTGCTACGTGGGTACTGTGCAGTATTTTCCTAGGGTGAGGAGGAGTCAGGTAGAGTGGTATTGTGGCTGTCCACCCTAGGCTGCCCCAGAAGAGCCAGGAATGGTATCTTGCCCCTCCGCTACCAGCAGGAAGGGCTTTTAGCCCCTCTTCAGTGAGAGCCTGCAACTCTTCCACATGCATCTGTACCCATGGTCTGGCACAGTCCCCTGTACTGGGCCTGCTGAAAGTGTTAGAATTAATGAGAAACTGAGTCTAGGAGCCAGGGTGGTGCCACTCGCCCAGCTGCCTTACCCAAGCACATAAGGAAGTGTCACTTCCACTGTGATCTTCTGCTGCACTGCGATGTCTGTTTCCCTGGGGACAGACTGCAGAAGCACAGGCAGGCAGCATCAAGGAAGTGGGCTGGTATGCTTGCAAAGACCTAGGCAGACACTGATGATCCTCCCGTTCGGTGAGCACTTGGAATTTCAGGTTCTGAAATTCTGGCACTGTGCATACACCATTTCTGCTGTGCCCTACTGCCTTCTCAGGTACGTTTCAGCACCCCGATTCCACAGAGGAGGAAACGCCTTTGTGAGGTGAGGAGCCTAGGGCCACCTGGCAGGTCACTGGGGAGCCAAGTTGGAATCCACATCCAAGTAAACAGGCAGAGGCTTGGTTTGAGAGACAGCAGCTTGCATGGGGTGCTTTTCTTGGTGTCTTGAAACCTGTTTGCAGTAACAGCACACAGAGGTGCCCTCCCTGGGGCTGTCCTCTTCATGGTGTAAGTAAGCAGAATGCAGATGGGGAAAAATGAAGGGAAAAAAGACAAACCACAACAGTTTCATGTACAGACCTCTCTGGTTGGCTCCAGCCCCAACACAGACATAGATTGTAAGAACTGCTCCGGAAACAGCTGGTAACAAAACACCGTACTTTCAGCCTGTCTTTCTTCGTTGTTGCCAGAAAAATAATCAGCTCTATATCTTAAGTGCTTGATAGAGTGGCCCAGACACCAGCTGTAACTTAAAACAGTTTTTGTTTGAGTTGCTTTTTAAACAAACAGATGTAGCCAGCTCCGTGGGCTGGATCCAGTGTGCGTGTCTTCACATGGGATCCTTGAGCCATTTGGGCCTTTCCATCTGCGTTCCAGTCTTGCTTGGACGTGTTCCTCAAGGCCTGTCTCTGTGTGTATGTGCAGGGATGGGGTGTGGGTTCGAAAGAGCACCTCTACGCTGACCTCACTTTGTCCTCTCGTCGTTTCAGCCCCTGTCAGGTATGGGTGTGGGCCAGGATCTGTGCTAGCCCCATATGTGCCACATAGGAAGTGGGGACAGAGCCTTCTCCACTCATGGGCAACCATCCTCGACCCCTATTTGTCGAGTATTTTATATAACCTTTAAAACATGTTTATTGTGCTACTTTCTGCCTTTATTCAATTTTTCATGTTGCCTGTAGAATTCCCCCTGGGAAGCCAGGAGTCTCCCCTTCTGATCCTCCTCCACTGTGGACAGGCTTTCCTCCCTCCATGCAAGCTGCTCCAGTGCAGTGCACTGTGCACCTGAGCCATGTGTGCGTGGAGGGCCGTGCAAGGCCTGATGGGGAGATGCAGGCCGAGTTCGTTTTTGCAGCCTACACCACCCTTGGAGGCCCAGCTGATTTATGCTGGCTGGCCACATGCTGTGAACACAGCAGCGCAGTGCCATTTCCCAGCCTCTCCTGCTCCAGCCACTGTCCACTCCCGCTGGTACAGTGGCATCCACTGAGGTGATGTTAGAAAGCACATGTCAGGTCGTTCACTCCCTCACTTCACAAACTGCTGTGAACCTCTATTATTCCAAACTCCTGGCCTCACCCTTGCTGTCCCCTGCATCCACTGTGCTGTCTTTTTTTCCCTTGTCTCCTCCACTTAGAGCGCTCTTTGCTTCAGGTTCCCCAGGTCTTGCTAGAACACTACCACTCAGTGCTGTGACCCGTGCAGTTATTTGAGGGTTGCTAATATAGTGACAGGGCACTCTGATTTGGTACCACACCGCTGTCTGTGCTTTTCTGTAGCAGTATGTCTTTCTGACATGACTCTGCCCGTGAGGAAGCTGAGTGATGGCCTGGGAAATGACAGAGCTGAGACCTGAACCCAGATGTTCTGCTCCAGAGTTGTCCTCTCACTTGAAGGCTGAAGCCCAGGACTTTGAGGGTGTGGCTTTTCAGTTGAATAAAGTGGGTGCTCATGTTTCTCTCGAGGTGGGGCAGGGGACGCTCAGTGCTGTCCCTAATGCCCAATTCCCAGCAGTTGTAGAGAAGGTAAAGTGTTTGAACCATCAGATGCAAAGGCTTCTCAGAGACAGTGGCAAGCACAGTAAGTAACACAGCAAGCTCCATGTCTGCTGAAGGTGGACATCTGTGGGAATTACCGCTCCTGAAGTTTGAGGATTTCCTGTGTGCAGAGAGCACCCTGTGTGATTCCTGGGGGGAGTCTTAATGCTCCTGTAGTCCCTGCTCTGTGGTCTGGCTCCAGGCCCATCTGATGTCACTGGGACGAAATGGTCCCAGCCTATCTCTGAATGTGGGCTGAGACACCAAGGAGGAAGGGTCACTTGCCTGGGATGTCCTGCAGCAGGCCAGGCATCAGGCTGTATCTGTGGTGCTATGTGTGCATTTGTATGCCATTTATCATGGTCACCCTGTGATTGTGTGGTGCTATGAATGGTCCCAGATGACAACACTGGCAGCATCTGGGTTGAAACCTGAGTCTTTTTGATCCAGAGGCTGCAGCACAACTCCTGCTACAGCTCTGTGTTCACCAATAAGGATTCTAGTTCCCTCCAGCAGACTCAGTCCCATGGGTGCTTTCCAGGGCTGAGAAGGCCTGGAAGCTCACAAGCTTGCCATGTTTGACCTCCATGGGTCAAATCTTCACGCTCCTAGATTTGTGCTTAGCATAGTGGGAGCCAGGCATCCCAGGCTCGTTGCAATGCTGGGAAAGGTGAAGGAGCACTATGGAGAGGCGAGCAGCGAGGTCCAGGAGCAGAAAGGAGTGTCCTGGGGTGGAACCCATGGAGGAAGTGGATTCCAGTGTGTGTGGGAGTGGGAGCCAGCATAGTAGGATCTGGGCCACAGGTGTGAGGGGACCCCTCAGACCCTGGGAACAGGAACTGGGAAATTCTCCTCCATCAGGGCAGGCCTGAATCATTCATGTTTGGGGAAAGCTGAGAAATGTTCTCTGACTCTTTGGGGGCAGAGTTCCTGGTTGAACCCAATTGTCATGGACACCATAGCTCTAATCACCTCACGCGGCAATGTGCAGTCGTACACCGGGACTCTCGGGAGAAGCTAGCAGACAGTCCCAAGGCAGAGAGGAAGACGGTGACAGTGAAGAGAGACTATAGACACAAATGGGTAAGTTCATATCTTAATAACCATGGAATAATCCAAAAGAGACTTTACAATAAGACTGTATGAAGTGGAAATGAAGGGATAGAAGCCATAGCAAGATTAAAACATTAGGAAAAAAGAATCGGTAACTTTGAAAAAATAATAAAAAACATTCTAAATGTACTTTGAGATTAACTATTTCAGTGTTTCATGGGAATTAGTGTAGATAGTTTTTATAATTTTTTTAGTGTTTTTTCCCTGACCACAAAATTATTGTGTATTGAAAAATCTGGAAAACAGGATGTGTATGAGGAGGAAATAAGAATAATCTACAGAAGCTGGGGATGTGGCTCAGGGGTAGAGCATTTGCCTGGCTTTGTTTTGGCCCTCAGCACAGGGGAAAAACAGCTCTGAACCCATTACCTGGGATAACGTTGTTAATATTTTGATTTTTTCCTAAATTTTACTAGATATAAAAATTTAGACCCTTATTTAAAACAACTTTTGAACCATGACATCACGATTAAGTATCACAATTAAATATCCTTTATTTTATTTTTTGTTTTTGGTACCGGGGATCGAACTCCGGTCCTTGTACTTGCGAGGCAAGCGCTGGAACCACTGAGACAAATCCCCGGCCCACAATTAGATATCCTTTGAAAACATATTTAATATCTCTGTACCATCCTGTTGTTTCTTTTTTTTTTTTTTTTTTTT
>NW_022900949.1:33571663-33581228 GCF_012274545.1 Fukomys damarensis
GTGGTGGCACCACTGAGCTAAATCCCTGGCCCCATCCTGTAATGTTTCTTGCTGTGCTGTATTTATCTACTCCTTGATGAACACAGGATCTGTGCACAGTATCGCCTATGTACTATGGTGCCCATTTGTTTGCATTTCGGATTATTCCTCAGAGCCAATTGCCAGAGACGAGATGCTTTGTTGATAGCTGTGGACTTAGACTCTGTGGGGAAGGGAACAAGGCTATGGGAACATTTTTTAGCTGTATTATTATATAGTTAAGATCTTGGCCTGTGCCCTGGGCTCTTGGGATGGGGCTTCTGACGCCCTAGGGACTTTGCGCATGATGGCAGTGTCTGTTGCTCTTGGTGGCCCTTGGATTGCTCCTGAGTTTATGCTAAGGAGATGACTCAATGTGGGACTGACTGGTCATGCTCACCAGACCAACGATGTGATTAGAGGGTTGATACCAGCCTGGCCTTGTGATCTGTGAGGAGATGGGGCATTGGGGGTGAGACCTGTCTCTCAATCAGTCCTACCTTTGTTATGAAACCCCAGTAGAAATTCTAGAAATGGAGGCTCGGAAGACTTTCTGATTGGTGAGCACATGTGTGTACCCAGAGGATAACAAGTGCTGAGTCCACAGGGAGAGGCCTGGGCGCTGTGCATCCAGGATGCTGCAGGCCTTGCCCAGGCATGTCTTGTTTTCCCTGATCCTCATTTGTACCCTGAAGATAGAACTGGAAGCCCCTGGATTTGCAGCCAGTTGGTCAGAAGTGTAGTAGCCTGGGAACCTTGGGACACGTGGCTGGTGTCTGAGATGAAAGGGGTCTTGTTGAGGACCAAACCCTTAATGTGTCGCACTAACTCTGGGTAGTTAATGTCAAAATTGATTATAGTACACAATTTGTGATATGTGTTAGCGGTTTCACTCTAAACAAGTGAAAGGTTAAGTGATTTTGATCTCTTTGGGTCTCAGCATTCTCATTTATGAAATGGAGAATTTGACAGCAACAACAACACAGGGTTGTCTCATGACCATCTTTATACAGTGCTTAGCCCAGTACCTGACCCTAGAAAGCACTCATGAAATGTTAGTGTGTCCATGCTTGCATGGGAAAATCAGCTAGAAAAAAGAGAAGTCATTTGTAATGACATTAAAGATGCCACAGTCGGATTATATGTTGTTATATTTTGAAAATGTCATTGTTTTGAAAGATTAGTTTGTCCCCACCCCCACTTTTTTTTTTTTTTTTTTTTTTTTTTTTTTTTTTTTTTGGTACCAGGGATTGAACTCAGGATTTTGCACTTGCAAGGCAGATGTGGTGCCCCTGAGCTAAATCCCTGGCCCTGACCCCTTTTCATTATTGATCTTTTGTCATGTTCTACTTTCAAAAAACATTTTCTATACCTCCCTGTGTTCTACTTTATTTGTTACTTTTTATGTGATTTTCTCTTTTTAAATTTATACAGATTTATGTTTGTTCTACATCTTATTGCTAACAATGGTTATCCTTGAGTCTGAATTATACCTGCTTATGCCTGGGTTTCTCCAGCTACTGACTTGAGTGTGAAGCCCTGCTCTGCATCACCTCTTCTCCTGTTTTTGGTTTGGTTTCAGGGTTTTTTCTCAGTTTTAGTGAAGTAATTTTTATAATATATATCTCTTTTTTCAAGAGTCATAGTAAATGTAATTGGTAGGTAACAGGCACTTCATTTTAATGAGAGAATAAACACTTCAGTCCTTTGGACTAACTCCTGCATATTTGGATCTCCGTGGCCACACTGGGCTCTTTTCCACACACGTCCTCCTCCCATATGCTCACACAGACTCCCCTCGGCCAAGATCTGTCCTCAGGAAGGTCGTGCTCTGTCCCCATGAGCATCTTCACACACCCCCATGACAGAGCAGTGCACTCCTGTTCCCAGCAGTGAGCTCTCACTGTTACTAATTTTGTCTGCTTGCTTTATCTGTCTCCTCCCCCAATATTTTATCTTTCGTTTTTCTTTCTTTTTATATTTACAAAAGTATTTTAAAACAAACTCACAACATCTGTGGTCATTTTACCCCTGAATGCTTATTTATGCGTCTCTATAAATACAGATAATTTCTTGAGTAGGGCAGTGTCATTATCACAACTAATAATAATTGTTTACTATCCACAACCCCATTTGTATTCAGAATTTTCTTAATTTGTGTGGAAAATGCTCCTCATATATGGTTCTCACCTAAGGATGTAAAAACCTGTCCATTTCAGGCTTTTGCTGAAGATGGGGAGCCATACTCAGAGAGCTGAATTGGCCTCCTTGATCAGATGGCAGTGCTGGGATTTGAATCTGCACCTCATAGTAATGTGTGTGTTTTACACCACTGTGTGGGTCTGCTTGTCTGAGCAGGATGAAGCCTCTGACCTCAGCCGAAAGCTTCATCCCACAGAGATAAGGCAGATGAGCACGCCTCACAAAGCCTTCCCTGGCACTGAGCGGCTCTGCTGAACAAGCCAGCACCGGGTGCCATAGTGAGGCAAGTCCAGCCCCAGCCAGGGTCACTGTGGCTTTTCTTTGCTTTGATCTCTACACTAGGGAGCTTCTTTTGGATTAGGTGCAAAGGCTGGGAGAAGACGGTTCATGACTTAAGAGAGTTCTGAAGCCTATGAATGACTGTGACCTAGGGAATTTAAGCTCTGCACTGTGCTTGCTGTGCATATGGGGCCTGTGAATTGACCTCTCTGGCCTGGTCTCTGGCCTCTCTGACCTTTGGCACATGGAACTACAGTGCTTCCTTTGCAGGTTGGGAGGAAGATTGTGGGAATGCAGGTATGAGCATCCCTAGCACGGTGCCTGGCACATGACAGCAGTTTATGAAGATGGGCTTGGTGTCCTTTCTCTCCCTGGGCTGGGTGGGTGGCTGGTTTCCAGCCTTTACAGGACAGGGCTTTCAGGCTGAGGGGACACCAGCTCCTAGCACCAGCAGGTTTGGCGAGAGGAAGGGTCCCCAGCCATTGGTCCGTGTCCTTGTGTTACTCTACACATCTGCTTCAATGGCCCTTTATGGACGTGCTGGACACAGAGCTGGAGCTGCCTCTTTCTTCTCAGAGCAAGTGGAGCATTTCAGGTTTCACATTGAGAGCATGATTTATGGATACAAGCATTGGCAGACTGCTCTGATCTTGGGGTATGCGGGAGAACGGAGCCATGCTCAGTACTGGCCATGGGAATGCTCTGCCAGTGTATGTGCTAAAAGCATAGAGGAAATGTTTGTGGTCCTTTTAGAGTGACTGGAAGTAAACATTTCTTTCACCTTGAAGGAAATGAGTGTTTTAGGGAGAGGCTCAGGGCTCAGGAGCTTGATGAAGCTAGACAGCCCATGTAGCAAGTCACATAAAGGGGACATCAGAACCAATTGGGTTAGAGAGGGCCTAATAAATCGTGTCCCTCACAAGGACCCGGCATTTTCTGTTCCTTGGGTGGGCCATATGTGCTGGCTCTCCAGAAGATTGGGAACAGCTGTCCCGACTCGTTGCCGTTGAGTCATATCTGGTCCATGGGCCAGCGGTTGGCGCCTCTGGTCATTCTGTCCTCTCTTAGCAAAGCTTGAGGTGATCTGGCTGCCTCCCCAAAGATCCGGGGGAACTGCGTGCTCAGCATCCCCTGTGCAGTGCTGGCAGCCAGGGCTTCCGCAGCCTCCTGCTGTGTCCTCTGCCCGGAACAGCCTCTTCCCCCTGGCTTTCCGCCCTCCTCCCCTCTGGTTGCTGAGCCTTCTCTTCTGCACTTGTTTAGCAGACACTTCTCATTTCATGTTTACAGAGTGTTGATTGTGTCTGTGGGTGTCCCAGCAGACTGGGAGCTCCTTGAGGGCAGGGCTAGGTTGGATTTGTCTTTGAACACTGGGACACAGCCCTTGGGAAAGCCATGCAGATGTCCGGACTAGAACAGAACCAAGTGTTCGCTTCAGTGGCTGATGCTGGGGCCTGGGTTGTGGTTTGTGGGCCCCAAGGAGGCATTTTGGGGAGGGGGAGGGGACACTGCCTGGGACACAGTCAGCTTGCCTGTCACTTCCTCTGGGGGCCTCCCTGCTCTGGCCCGTCTAGGATTGCATCCTGTCCCTCTGGCTGCTTGCGCAGGGCCCTCACAGAACCTGGTGGGCTCTGCAGGCTGCTTCACAGTGAAATGTGTTCCTGCTGCTCCTTCTGAAATGTGACCTGCCATGCCTTCTTCAGTCCTCTGTCTCCGTCCAGAAAAATGTCTAATTGTATCTTGAACTCATTTACATTGCTTGCTTCAATGGCCTCACTTGGCAGCTGAGGCCGTATGCTAATTCCACCCTTTTCATGAAGGAATTCTGCTGATTTTACTTACTTTTTATGGTAGATTCCACCCCTAACACAATTCTTTTTTTCTGTCTCCTGCTCGGCCAACGCAGTTTCCTAAACCACTCTCAGGCTCTGTGATCTGTGCCCTCAGGGTGCTTCCCCTGGCAGAGCTCTTGGTGGCCTTGGCCCCCCTCAGCACTGTCAGCATAGGGCTGATCTTGAAAGCCCAATATTGGTTTTCTTTGAGCAGGGTTCCCTGGGACCTGGGTCCCTGTTTTTGCAGGGGCATGTTTGCATGCAAGGCCACGGCCATGCCTGTTGTTTCTCAGAGCCTAAGTGAGAGCTGGTGCATGTGGCACTGCTGCAAGCACTTGGGAGGTGGCCCTGTGGCTATGGGGAGACAGTCAGCTAGGTCCCAGCCCTGGTCCTCCTTGGCTGTGTGTGGCTTAGACAAGGTCTCGGCTGCTCAGAACTGCACTTTGTTCCTTTGTAAAGTGCCCAATGACGACCATCTTTCCCCATCTCGGATTTGCTTGAGGTCATCTCCAAGAGGACACAGCCCTCCTCTTGGAGGCCCCTGGCCCCTCTCTACAGCCCTGATCTTCCTGGTATATGGCCCCATCCTTAGCCTGGTCATGTCAACCTTTTCTGTTTCTAAAAAGGTACACACGACATTTGAAGTTCTTAGATGTCTCCCTGAGGAGAAGGAATGCATTCATTTCTAGTGGAGGAATGCTCAGCCTAGAAATGCGGGGGTGAGGTGGGCCGGGCCTCTGGGCTTGGGGACATCTCTTCTCTGGTGGCTCTTCACAGACCTTACTGGACCAGCCACACATGGCCATGATGAGCACCTGTGTGGGTGCCAGAGTCCTGTCTTATCAGAGGCTCAGGGACAAATGGAACGGCATGTCCTGGGCAGTGTGGGGGCCTTGTCTAAGCTGAGAGGTGAAGCCAAGAGGCCCAGAGAAGGGGCAAGGTGGGAAGAATGCTTTGGGCTCACACCCATTCCCCAGGCCCAGGTGTGGTAGTGGGGAGGGCCAGGGAAGGAGTGGGGAGGGGATCTCTGACTGTACCTTCCTGCCATTTTCTTCTCCAGAGGCACTCCATAGAGTGCCTGGGTCCCATCCTGCCTGCTGCTTCCTACGTCTTTGAGTTTGGACAAGTGATTTAACCTCCCTTTGCCTCAAAGTGTTCATCTGCAAAATGGTGGTGCTGATAAAGTACCTGTGACCTAGGAGATGGAGTTCAGTGAGCCAGCATGAAGAGAGCGCTTGGAGGAAGAGAAGCTCAGTTTTTGTGGAGCCAAGGGCTCAATGGGATAGCATCAATCTCAGAGGAAGTTCTAGCCTGACATCTTTGATTTTCTTTTTGTTTACTCAGGACAGTCATTATTGTGCTTTGTTTGTGGGCTTTCTACCTGTTGGGGTTATGTTGAGGCTCAGTTTGGAAATATGTGCTTTAAGCTATAGGAAGAAGGCCTGCAAGAGCAAAAAGCAATCACATGTCAGCACCTTTGGGCACCACTGCCAGTGTAAAGTCCTCCAGGCCTTGTTACCGCCCTATGAAGTAGGCACTGTTTTGACATGGCCTCAGCCTTGAATGTTGGGGTGTGTGAGGTGAGCCTAGGGTGGCCCAGCACTGCTCCTCTGCTGCTTGGCTGAGACCCAGGCCAAGGAGGGGATGTGGTTGCCTCTGGTGGCCCAGCTGGAGGGGCCAAGCCTGTGGCTGCCTTTGGTACCTGCCACCCTGTCCGTCTAGGATGGCCTTTTCTGCCATCCACCTTTCCAACTCCCATCAGAACCACACATGCCTCCTGGAGCAAGAAGAGCTGAACTGCCTGCTCTGCCTCCTCGGGCTCAGCCGGCCATCGTCTGAGTGCACAGCTGAGGAGTAAGGGCCATGGGAGCTAAATGTTTACTCTGCTCCTTCCAACTTTCCTTTCTAGAGAAAAATCTACTCCAGAGGTCTCGCATGAGGGAGCTGCAAGCCATGCCTGGACCATGGACATGTTTTATTTGGGCCACATAATTTAAACATTTTTTGAATTAGTTGTCAACATTTTAAATTTTGCAAATTTCATGTAATAGTCCAGATTTTTGGCTTGTTTAGAAAAATCGGATGATTTGGCAACTCCAGGTTCACATTCCTCTCTGTGCGAGGTGGATTGGTGCTGAGGAAAGACTGTCCCCTTCCAGATGGGGCTGGGAGTTTCCTTTTTCGCGGTCTTACCTGGGGCCTGGAGGCTCTGAGAGTGGGCGCCACAGCTCCCACTATCCTCTGCTTCAGGACAGGCCTTTGTAAGGTGCTAGAATTCATCAGGGAGTGGAACAGTTCCGGTCCAGGAACTGGATTATGCTGTTGGGGTGCAGTCCCTGGGGAGGTTTGCAAGCCCCATATGTGGGGCTCAGGGCCTTGTGAGAACTGGACCCCCATTCTGCAGGGGAGGGGCTGAGCCTCAGGCAGATCTCAGAGCCTGCAAATTGGGCATGCTAGGGGGGAGTCCACTGTCTCCTCTCCACACACCTGCTGCCTGCGCTGTGCCCGAAACAATGCAAGGACAGCTGGGGAAGTTTCCTCCCAGGCTTCCCTTGGGGTTACAGGGTACTGTCTTCAGGAGAAATTCTCCTTGGTGGTACTGTAGGAAGGCAGCCTGGTAGAGCAAAAAATGGACCCCCAAGAGACGGACTAATCTGGGTCTGGCTCCTCATGTTCTGGCTGTAGAGTTGCCCTGGCTGCTTGTCTCCATTCTCTCTCCCTCCTTCCTTCCCTGCCCTCACCTCTCACATAGCAAGCGCTTTCAGTGTGTTCTGCTGTTTGTAACTTTTTTGAGCCTCAGACTTGGTTTTCTTTGGTAATTGTTACCACCTATGAGCCCATTTTCACTATGGAATTCACATTGACACGACCTCAGAATTACTTTCATATAAAATACTGATTTACAAAAACAAGCCAGGTATGGTATGCTGTTCCATGGTATGGTGGTAGCACACACCTGTAGTCCCAGCTGCTCAGGAGGCTGGGGGAGTGAGTATCACTTGAGCCTATGAGTTCAAGACCAGCTTGGGGCCTGGGTTAGATAGTGAGACCCCCATCTTAAAAGAAGGAAATCATTTTTGGGAATAGTAGCAGAAAGACTTGAGATGACGTGGAATTGCACAGGTCCCCTAGCTCTGGTCCTCCTGTCTTAGGGATCGGGTAGGTGCCTTCTATGTCCCAAGCCCTGTGTGAGATGCATCACATAACATTGGGAGTGGTTTTATCTCCATTTCATAGGTGAAGGGATGGGCTGAGAAGCTCGGGCATTTTGTGAAATACCACACTTCCCGGAAGTGAGTCAGGATCCAGGCTACAGTTGACTCTGCCTGAAGTTTGTACCCTTAATCCTGCTGTGGGACTCAGCGTGACCTCTGCCCTGGGTTCTGGGTAGACTCAGAACAGCCAGTGATGGTGGAACCAAAGATTAGTTCTCTGGCCTCAGTAAAGTCCTGGCTGGTGACCACGTCTGAATGCTGACTCAGGAGTGCCAGAGAAGTTCCTTGGTTTCATCCCAAGGCACCAAGCCCCCTCTGGTGCCCACCCCAAACGCCATGTAGGCAAGGTCTCTCCCCTGGTCTCAGACAGGGCTGACTTCCCGGCCACCTCACACAGCTCTTTTCATAATTCACATCCTGCATCCACCTCTTGCCATTTGGTCCAGAAGAGACTCTTGTGCCCATATTTGGAGATTCATCTGATTCCCTGCTTGCTCGCTCACTCCCTCCCGGCCCCTCAAGGTGTCTCCAAAGCCCTATATACTCTGTCACCTCCCAAGCTGTGCAGTACATGAGGGCTGAGGATAATTTAGTTATTTTTGACTAAAGATTCTTAGCAAAAGGAAGAAAGTGTGTGGGGGGGGGTGTTCATATTCACTACATGAAATAGACAGCGTTTCCTGAAACAGGAGATATGAACTCAAAGAATTTAAAATAAAACATTCATTTTATTATTTTTTTAAAGAAGGCAAATGAGAAAAAAAAGTAGAATAGTCAGTCTTTTTATCCTAAGTACAGATGAAATTGATTAAACCTTAAAGGCTGGCCTCCGCACACCCGGTTTATTAATTGAAGAATTTCCTCTTACCCAGAATGGGAAGTTCACATTAAAATCGAGCTTGCCCTGAGTGGTAGTGACACTTGAGAACTGAACATTTTCCACAATCCTATTTTCTCTTCGGTGCTAGAGGAAATCCTAAAATGGTTAGGGTTGGGGGGAGGGGCGCGGGAAGAGAGAGCCAGCGGAGACCGAACATTTTAAGGAAGCCTTCTTTCATTTCCTTGTAAAGCATGAAATCAAATTATAGCTCACAGCCCACAATTATTTTATTTCTACATTTCAAATTCCATTTTCTGCTCCTTTTCACTGCTCTTGAACAGGAGTTGTACTGTTGTGCAAAGTCAGCTAAAAAGATTACCCTGGGTAGATGAGGACTCAGTAGCTTCAGGAAGCAGAGGGGCCAGATTTCCCGCTAGGTGGGAGCCCTGGTCCTGGAGCCTGCACCTCTGCTTCCTCCTGGTGAGGTGGTGGCAACCATTGCCCCTGTGCCCTATGGCAGCGTGGATGCCCCTGTGCCATATGTGTGATACTGGTTCTGCCCCAGATCTCCTGAGAAAGGAGAGCTCGCTGAGCCTAGATTCCTCACTGCCAGCCATGAGGAGGTGTATGAGGGGTGCCAGGCATGGCACCAGGGTTGCAAGGCAACGCGTGTCATTTCAACATCCCTTAACTGGCACCCATGACCCTCTCTTGCTGACCCCCACTTAGTGAGAGAGCAGCTCAGGGCTCCAGCGGGCCATGCTGTCTAATGGGCACCCAGTAATCATAATCTTCTGCTTTAAAATTTCATTTATCTTTATAATTAATTTCTATTATGGTATCAAGTTTCATAGTGTTGCATCTACTATACATAAAGTTCTTTCGAGTATAAACAAATTTTAAGTTAAAAAATGACTCACTTTCTAGTTGGGCGCAGTGGCACATGTCCGGAGTCCCCAGCTCTTCGGAGGCTGAGGCAGAAAGATCAATGGAGCCCAGGAGTTAGAGGCCAGCCTGGCAACATAACAAAATGTCATTTAAAAAAAAAAAAAAGCCGGGCATGGTGGCACACACCTGTAATCCCAGCACTCGGGAGGCTGAGGTAGGAGGATTGCTGTGAGTTTGAGACCAACGTGGGCTACATAGTGAGTTCCAGTTCAGTTTCAACTACATAGTGAGACCCTGTCTCAAAAAAGCAAAAA
>NW_022900949.1:33581367-33675877 GCF_012274545.1 Fukomys damarensis
AAAAAAAAAAAAAAAAGAGTGAGAGAAAGAGACTCATTTAAAACAAACATATATGTACATAATAGTAGAGGTGGTAGCTGTGGGCAGAGTGGGAATCGTGGTAACACTGTGTTGTGGATGGGGAACCCTAGTTTAATTCATGCATGTTGCCTGAAGCAGAACCCACTGAAAAACCTCAAATAAGAAAATATGAATCCTGAGGCAGGTGTCTGTCCCCACCCTTACAGACAGCTCAGGAAGGGTTCTCCTGTAGACCCACCTGAGTCCTTGGTGCTGCTAGGGAGATCATTTCCTCTCCTGTTTCCTTCAGCTGGGCACATCTGGCCCTAGCCTCTGACTATGAACAGCTGCTCAGTTTCCTCTGCCCTTGGTCTCTCTGTGGCTGTGTGGATGCCTAGACTCTGGGACCCTGGACAGGCTTTGCCTATACAGGTCTCTCCAGGTCTAAATGAAGCCATGTGGTTTGCTAGCTGTGTGACCTCAGAGCTGTCTGGTCTGAGCTTTGTCACCTGTGAAGTGTGAATAGTAATAAATCCTTTCATCTTGGGCTGTCATGAACATTAAAATAATGTGCCTGGTGCAGTCTTCCTCTTCAACTAATTTCTGCTTTCCTCAACTCTTAGCCATAGTTGTCTGTTTTGTTTCCTTTTTTTTTTCTTTCTTTCTCCTTGTTTCCATTTTAATTATTTGTTTGTTTGTTTATTTTTTGTTTTTTTGAGACAGGGTCTCTCTGTGTGGTTAGTTGAGACTGACCTGGAGCTCACTATGTAGCCCAGGCTGGTCTTGAACTCACCGATCAGATCCTCCTATCTCAGCCTCCCAAGTGCTGGGATTATAGGCGTGTGCCACCACACCTGGACTTGTTTCCATTTTTAAGCTTTTAGTTTTGAAATAATTGCAAATGTTTAGAAAAATCACATGGTAGAGAACTCCTTTATGCCCCTTGCCCTAGGGTGATCTCTTCGATCATCCTGGTGTACATTTGTTTGGTTTTGGTGCCGGTGGCCTTGGGTTTAGGAGTCCCTGTCTGGCAGTCCTGACTGCGGTGCCCCGTGGTATAAGGACAGTCCCACATCTCTCCAGACTGCACTCAGAGGATATCTTCATGCCCGCTGAACAAATACAGCTAGCTTGCTTCCTCTCTCTGTTGCTACCTGCTTTGGGACCGGTGCAGCTGGTGGGGTGAGAGCCAGCTCCATCACAGCCTCCTAGCGGGAGAGATGCACACCTAATGCAGGTGTGGTGTTGACCCCAGGGAGAGTCCTTCCCTGTGAGACTTTGAACCCTTCTGATGGTTGCAAGAAAGTCGGTGATTGGTGCTAGGAGCTCTTAATGCTTCTCTTAGTAGCAGACTCAGTGCCTGTGGCAGCAGTTGGCTGGGGTTCAGTAACTGTTTTATTTTTAGTGTACTTCTTTAAAAAAGAAACTCTTTACTTAAGATAAATGATGCTGGTTTTCCAGTGATACAGAGCTTTACTTAAAAAAATATTATTGAATCAGTAAAGTATGTATGTGACTCAGAATTTTAAAGGTATAAAAACATAGGCATTAAAAAGTGACTCTTCCTTCCTCTGCCTCCCCCTTTCCTCAGTGACCTCGCCAGAGACAAAGGGCAGTGACCTGTTTCCTCTACAAATCCTGAGGACGCTCAGAGATGTCAAGCATATGCTTCCTGGTACAATCTTTAGAAGTGGCAGTGTGCTGGGCATGTGGTCCAGGGCTCCGTCTTAGGGAGAGTTCCACCCAGTGAGTGCCCAGCTTGCTTGCTTTATAGCTATGCCACGGTTTAATTAAGTGCTCCTCCAGATGGACAGTAGAGTGCTTGCTATTGCAGCACTGGCATGGGGCCTTATGCATGTGCCCACATTCAGGTGGGGCAGCGCTGGGCCTGGGGTATGTGCCTTTGCACTTTGGGCCGTCACCATGCTGGCCTCCAAACAAGCTTTGCCAGGAATGCTCCAACCAGTAACACTGAGACTGCTAGTCAAGCTGCCCTTGGCTATAGGGCATTAGCAAGTGTTTTTGAGGGGTGACAGTCTCTTGGGTAAAAGCCAGTTCTGTGACCTGTGACTTGGTTTCCACATCTGTAAGTGAGGTAGTGCTGGCTGGTTGGTGTCAGGAGGGCTGTGTGAATGTCAGTGCAGGCAGGTTGAGCACTTAACACGCCAGGTCCTTTTATTATGATTGGTAAGAGGATTTCTGTGTAGCTTCAGTTTTGACTCCTGAATTACTGTGGGATGTCTTGCTGTAGGTTTGAGCTATTTGTATCTCCTTCTCCTCTGCTGGCCTCTCTGGCTGTACCTCCTCCTTCCACAGACTCTTGTCCTTGCTCCTCCCGCTGCCTGGGCAGCTCTTCTGCTCCCTGCCTACCCCTGTGCTCAGAATCTGCCAGTGTCTCCTGGATGAGATCTCCTGACATTCCTGAGCACGCTGCCCGTGCCCTATGCCCATGACTCAGGCATCCTTGCTTTGCCATGAAATTGACGCAGGTTTAGGGTTGGCCTCTTACTTTCCCCTACCAGATGCTAAGGGGTAGGGATTTTTAGTCCCTTAGTCTCTCAGGTGTGCCAGGCTCTCACCCTGGGCCTAGTGCCCAGACCTGTTTAGTAAATGTGCTGCTAGCTGTTGATAGCATTTACATCTTTCAGCTGAGTTGTTGCTCTTTCAAATTATCAATTTAAACATATTTAATTTGAAGTATTCAGGAAAGTAATCCTATGTGTGTAATGGGTGTTTTAATATTCTCTCTTTCAACTTTATCATATTCTTTTCCATTTTTGATTTTCATCTTTTTCAGCTTGTCAGTTTTCCTTTTCTTCTTTCATGTTTCCAGACTTGGTATCTAACCTAGATAGTTTTTGCTTTTAAGGTCATACATTTTTTTTCCCACACATTTTCATCTAGTTCTCTTTGGTTTTGTGTCCTCGTGTTTCAAGCTTTGGTCCAGTTGGAATTTATTTTGGTGTAAGGTAGAAAATAGAGATCCAACTGTATTTATTTTGTTTTGTTTTGTTTTTTTGTTTTTGGTATCGGGGATCGAACTCAGAACCTTGCGCTTGCGAGGCAGGCAGTGGCACCACTGAGCTAAATCCTTGGCCCCAAACTTTATTTTTATCTAGGTGGCTGCCCATCATCCTCTTGTCACAATTATGTGATTGTTCCTAGTAACAGATGAGGCCCACGAGGCTCAGATGAGGAAAATCACTCACCTACTAAGATCTCTTAGCCAGCAAATGCACTAGCATCCTGTACTGCTCTCCTCTCCACTCCTTGGGTATTTTGCAGCGAGATGCCAGCATTTTATTGTTCTATGGCTTTTTTTGCTTTTGGCAGGGGCCCAGCACCTCTATTTATCTGCTGTCTTGTCTGTGGCTGTTGAGTTTTCCCTTGATCTCTTACACGGCCCCTCTTTGTTGTTCCCCCTGTTCTTCCACCACTGACATGGCTCTCATTGTTCTCTGCAGGGCTTCTGAGGTGGTGATGAATGTCTCCTTTCCCTCCTTCCTGCAGGATGGGCCTCAGGTGGCACGTGTGTCCTGGAGGACACTGGCAAACTGCCTTTACACACGGTCTGCTCCTCTTCCTCTGCCACCTGCAGGGCTCTGCCCACCTGCTCCTCAGGACGCCTTGGGGTTCCCAGAGGACTTAGGAATGCAGGACTGTGACCAAGAAGCAGCTGGCAGTAGGAAGTGCGGAATTTGGAGTCAGGCATATCTTGAGTCTGGCCCAGCCTTGACTATTTCCTGCTGTGTAAGCCAGACCCGAGGTTTGTCTTCAGAGAAAGGGTACCATCACTCCTTGTGGTGCTGTGGTGAGGAATCAGAGCTAATGCACAAGTCATAAACCCAGGTGCCTGTTAGAAGCCAGGCTGGTGCCCCTGGAGAGGGGTGGGAGGCAATCAGGAGTTGTGGGGACCAGAGTAAAATAGGAATGCATAGCTGTACTTGGGGACAGTGGCCCCTTGGCCACATCACATACAGATCCAGTTTTACCACATCTGTTACTTCTACAGCCTTTCTGTGCCATCTTTCTTTTTTTGTTTGTTTGTTTTTTTGTTTTTTGAGACAGGGTCTCACTATATAGTTGACACTGACCTAGAACTCACTGTGTAGCCCAGGCTGGTCTTGAACTCACAGCAATCCTCCTGCCTCAGCCTCCCAAGTGCTGGGATTACAGGAGTGCACCACCACACCCGGCTTATCTGTGCCATCTTTCAAATGATAAACATTGGCAATGCATTCATATGCTCACAGGTGCTGGTTAGGTGGAACAGTGCTTATCCCAGCATGGCTCACCTTTGTCCCTTTGCAGCCAGTGAAGTGGGCCCCATGCTTGGTTTCAGCCCAGCATTCGTTGTGTAGTGGCTGCTGCTTTTGGGGCCCACACATGGAGTGCTGGGTCAGTTCTACTCCCATGGGTACTTCTGGTATTGGAACTGCCTGGAACTTATGTTTTAGGACCTCTTCATATGGCACATCCTTTACCAGCGAACAGGAAGCTGAGATTTCACTGTGAATGCATCAGGGGCTTATGACTTAGGGGAGATATCCAGTCCTGCCTGCCCAGCCTCTCTTGCTTGGGGTCTTTCTGTTGGTCCCGTGTGTTTGGCCAGGACCTCTGTGCAGGAGCCTATCTCTGCAGGCTTGTTCAAAAAATGAGGATTTCCTGTTCAGAAGTGGGAATAGTGCTCCAGGTTGTGGCTGGCACTTGCCAGGTACCCCTGACAGGGCCACCTAGGGAAGTATTATTCATATTGTTTCTCTTACTTTTGTGAAGAGTGTGTATGAGTCATAAAGGGACATGGGGAACATAGTCCCTCACCTCTGGAACCATGTGCCTTGCAACAGGAAAACCATATGGAGGGAAGAACACTGGCATGCACAGGACCATCGTACACCTGAATGGCTTCCCCTTGATGGAACTGAGTGGCTACACCACAACCGAAGTCTGCTCCCTGGCCCCTGCACCAGCAGAGTCAGACAAGGACAGCTGTAGCCTGTGTCGGCACCTGACCAACTCTGATTTCCATCCCACACCAGGTGGCTTTGGGCAAGTTGTTTAATCTGCCTGAGCTTTTAGTTTTCTGACCCAGAAAATGGGGAGACAGGCAGTACTTGTAGTTAGAGTAACATATCAAAGTAGCAGCAACAGTGATGGTACCTGGGGCTGATACAACTGCTGACACTTCCTCCCACCCTGGACCTGTGACATCTACGTCTGTGTCCTGGAACTCCAGCCCACCCCTGCACAGCTCCAGGGACAGAGCACCTGTTCTGTTCTGGATGCAGATGCTGCTGCTCAGGGACGTGGCGTGCTAGGCTGGAGAGCAGTTGTAGACGGAGCTGTGACTCCCTGCGGCCTGAGCTTGACTGTTTCCTTCCCTCTCTATGGTGCTTCCCATGTGCTAGCTATCTCATTCAGTCGTCACTGCACCCCAGTGACTGAGGCACTGTCCCTGTGTTCACTGTATAGATGAGGGAGCGGGGTTCAGAGTGCTTTGCTGTAGCTGGCAGAGTTCACCATGGCCTTAGAATATCAGCTGCCACTGCGGTTTATATTGTTCATAGCAGTATATTTACATGGCTTATTGAGTGAAAACAAATCTTTTTCTGTATTTTAAATTTAATATTATTTCTCCTTTTTAGGATACCTGTAACTTCTGACTTTAAAAAAACTGATTTGCGGTTACTAAAAATGTTTAAAATTTGATATTCATTTTTTCCAGCTAAAAAATTTTTTTCTGGGTACATTCCCGCCCCTCCGGTCCCAGAAGGAAAATTCCCTTTCACAGATAACTTAGACTTTGTTAAATGCTGAGCTTTGTCAGTTTATCATTATTTTTATTTTTGAAATGATTACAACATACAGTCTATAGAATTGGAAATTGTAAGTTTTTAAAAAGTACTGAGAAACTTTAACCCTGTTATAATTACTCTGCAAACCTTTCAAGTTGTGTGCAGTCAGTGCAGCTAGATGAAAAGCCCTGATAGATTGGAAACATAGAGGCTCATTTGTCAGCCTCAAGTTTCTGTCTTGAGTTCCCACCCACTTGGTCTTTCTGTCCCAATAATCTCAGGGGTGATTTCCTACCCTAGGTTCATGGGAACGGGGAAGGACACTGATTCATTCTCTGGAAATACTAGGGAGTTTAAAGAAGACAAGACAGGCGGGCTGATTGTGTCACTTCCTGTTGCTTGATCAAAGTTTGCTGAAGAGACGGGAGTCACAGAGTGACTGCCAGGCAGTGGGCAGTTAGTTGCCTGCTGCTGACCCCAGTGTCTAGCAGTGCCTGCTTCTCAGTGTGGCCAGTCAGGCTGCCCTGACCTCTGGGCTTCTTAGAAGTCATTGGTGCGGGCGGTGCTCGGAGAGGGAGTGACAGGAAGCAGAGCTGTGTGGTTGCCGGAACACAAAGGCGGCTTGTGGATGCCGCCGGATAAGGCTGCAGATGGAATCCTGACTGGCTCCCGCACATTTGGGCCGGTCTGCACTTGGATTTCTGAGCTGTCAGTCAGCATCATTTCCCATGCACAGAATTCTGACGAGTGGTAGGGCCCAAGACTTGGAAGGAGTAGAACTCCACACTCTGCAACCGTTGTATATGCCCATAGGAAATCAAAGAAAAAGAACAGACTCCTGGTGAATAGAATGGAGGAGGCATGGAGCTAATGTTGATCGGTGCAGCCCAACAAGGGTTAATTGAGCTGTGCCCAACCTGGTTCTGGGTTGGGAACGCAGACCGTGGTCCCAGGCCTTGGCTGCAAGTGCTTGATGTGGGGTGGGAGGGCAGAGCAAGGCAGGCAAAGCCCAGGGCACTGAAGCTTGGACAGGTCCTGGGCAGGGAAGAAGCGAGAGTGAATATGGGTTCTGTCTCGTTCTCAAGTAGAGGATGGAGGGCAGGGTAGAATGTGTGGAGAGGATGATGGCATGAGGCTTAGGTCCACGCTGGAAAGGACAGACTATGTGGCACTGCAGTGAAGAGCCTGAGCTTCTCCAAAGCCTGTCCCTTCATTTGTATAGTGTGGGTAACGTTTAGTCCTGGAGGAGACCTGGAGGTTGGAATCCCTCCTGAGAGCCCCTCGAGGAGCCCATGAGACAGAGCAGGGTTGGCCTGGGTGCTGGGACCCTGGGCCTCACAGAGCTGGTCCCCAGGCTGGGGCGCCATGCACTCCTCTTACCTTTAGCTCCTCCTGCTCAGAGCCAGCTTCACAGCCTAGGATGGCCCTGAGTTTACTGTGGGTGGGAGGATCAGGGGTCCAGTGACCTCTTGCCAGCAGGATGAGCTCAGATTCACCTTGTGGGAGGCAGGTGTGGGCTCCATGGGCCCATGGGCAAGATAAAGAGCCCAGAAAGGCATTTGTGAAGGGCAAGGGGCAGTGTGTGGCATAGGGCGAGTATGAAAACAACTGTTAATTTGAAAAAGGGGGAGTCTGAAGCTGCACTGGGGAGTTAGTTACTGTATTCATAGGACAGTGATAGCTCTAACAGGAAAGAACTATGGCCAGTGTGTGTTTATTTTTTTATTTATGCACTTAAAATGTAAATTTCTGGATGGATTCTGCGTACCCTTGTTTGAGATGAGGACAGAAGAATGTACTATGAAGAATTTCCTCTCTGCCCCCTAGTTTATCTTGCATTCCCATGGTGTGCCAAATCTATGAAGAAGCAAACACCTACTCATCTGTAACACATGTTAGCAAACAGCATGCACACCTGTTCCCTGCCAACACAGGTGACACTGTGCACTGCTCTGCACCTTGCTTTCCCCCCTCTCGCTGTATGTGGAGACCATTCTGGAGTGGTACAGAAAGGTCTTCTTCATTTGCAGTGTTTATTTGTAACCCATCTCTTACTGTTGGGCATATATGTGGTTTCCAACTTTAGGGACAATAAACACTCCACAGGGACATTTGCCATGTGTACAAGCTTGGCTGGATCACATGTTAAGTGCATTTTGATAGTGCTTTCCCAGTTGGCTCTGCAGATTAAACCAATTCACCCACCCCTGACAGTATGAAATAGTTCTGAGCTTTTTATTTTGTTTATTTATTTTTGCAAAGCTGAGGAATGAACC
This sequence comes from Fukomys damarensis, assembly GCF_012274545.1. Lineage (NCBI taxonomy): Eukaryota > Metazoa > Chordata > Mammalia > Rodentia > Bathyergidae > Fukomys > Fukomys damarensis. The sequence goes on from NW_022900949.1 coordinate 33,589,439, forward strand.
CAGGGTCTTTGTACTGAGCTACATCCCAGCCCTTTTTAATTTTGACATAGGATCTTGCTAAGTTGCCTAGCCTGGGCTTGAACTTGCAGCCCTCCTTCCTCTGCTTCCAGAGTGCTGGGATTCCAGGTGTGTACAGTTGAGTCTGTTTTAAATATGTTATGTACCTAATACATGATGGAGCCAATGTCCTTCCACATGGCTACGGGAGAAACCTAGGCCCTCCTGTCTGTAAGATGCTGCTGCTGCTGCTTGCACCTGGGCCTACTCCCAGCTCCCTCCTGTCCTGGGTGTGGGATGAGGAGGGAGAAGGGCCCAGGGTGGAAAGGGAGCTAGACATGCCAACCTGCCTAAAGCCAGATGCACACCATCTCAGCCACTTCTCTCAGTGTTAGGATAAAATACCCCATACCTGCAACTTAGGAGAAGAGCCACTTGATTTAGCTCCTGTTTTTGTAACTTTTAGTCAGCAGCAGGGTGGAAGGTCTAGACAGAGGAAAGCTGCTTGCAGCCCAGCTGTCAGAAAGCAGAGAGAGAGAGAAACAGTAGAGACAGGAGGAGAGATTTTCCCTGGCAGGTCGCCCCCAGTGACTACCTCTTCTAACCAGACTCTACCTCCTGACAGCATGCTCCAGTCACCTTCCAAAAGCCCTACCTCTGAGAATAGGAGCTTTAGGGAATCCAGGTAGAAACCCTAACACTGCTGACCCTCCTGGGGTCAGAGGAGCATAGGAAACAGAGCAGTGACTGAGTCAGCAGTCCTGGCTTGTAGCACCCTTTGGTGTTTATTGGATGCGTGACCTAGATCACAAATCCCCTTGTCCCTGAGTCTCCCTTTTCTCATCTGAAACACACATAGCTAGTGGGGACGAAGTAAGCTGGTCTAGTGCACTTCGTCAGTGCCAGCAGGGGGACAGAGATGTCCCCTCTACCACATCATTGTCATTAGAATCACTCCCATAGCAATCTTCCTCTGCCTCTTACTGACCATAACTGAGTCTGGAAAACCTCCTCATGGGGCATTTTGTAAGCTAAAATGAAATCATGATTCCTTTCAGGGGGGCAAATACTTGTATTTTCTCCATTCACAAAGTCCAACCCCTTAGTTTCTTGTTGAAATGACTCTAAATGCCATTAAAAAGGACACAGTCCCTCTGCAGGGTGACGCTAGGTTCCCCCATCAGCTGCTCTGTGACCATCCATTATCTGTGGCTGGGCTCTGGTGTGCCGTGTGGGGAAGGATGCATCCAGGCACTCATGGAACTCATGCATGCAGAGCTCAGTGGCCCACAGTACTAAGAGAAGCACCAAGTACTCCCTTGGCCCCCACCCTTTACTTCTTGAGTCTTTTTCTCTTCTTTCTGAGCAAGGGTGAGTGATTAGGCACTGTCCACACCTAGCACAGAACATAAGGTTTTTCCTGCTTAGAATGACAGTAATAAGATTGATAAAATAGATGTGTGGGTTCAAATTTGGATGAGCTTTCCCCTAAATTTAGCCCTGCTGCATGTTAGCTGTGTGGCTCTGGGCAAGCTCTGTGTTGTGGGCCTCAGTTTCCCCATATCGCTTGGTGGTTCTGAGGCCTAGTGAGGTCTCGCAGGTCTAGGTATCCCACCCAGGGCCTGGAGCCAGGAAGTGTATGGTTACCATGCATTCCTCTTTGCCCACTTTGCTGCAGTGCTTTTTCTAGCCTTCCTCTTGTTGACCTTACCTTCTCTCATCCCAGGGGCCCAGATCATCGACCTAATGATGCTGGTCATCGATGTGACCAAGGGGATGCAGACCCAGTCGGCAGAGTGCCTTGTGATCGGCCAGATTGCCTGCCAGAAGATGATCGTAGTGCTGAACAAAATAGACCTCTTAGCCGAAGGGAAGAGACAGGCAGCCATCGACAAAATGACCAAGAAAATGCAGAAGACCCTCGAGAACACCAAGTAGGTTTGCCAATGGGAGGAACGCTGTCCTAGCAGAACTTGACATGGACTGGGCAGGCAGGGTCAGCCTCCTGCTGTTGTGGAATTCCCCCTGGTGCTTGCACCCTCAGGGCTTCAGTGAGCTGGGAAAAGGTGAAGGGTTATTAAAAGAGGCCAGAAAACCCAGGAACATGAAGAAACTAGACGCTGCCTTTCAGGGAGCTTGCTCATCAGAGCAGCACACATTGGCGGCTGGTTGTGCCCTCTCCTGCTCCAGGCTGTAGGCATACCTCATCTCTCTGGTCAGAGCAAGGCACTGGCACTTGTACGCCTCAGCTCCCAGAGGGGAAGCTGAGGGCTGTGCGCCGTGTGAAGGCCTGGTGCAGAGGGCAAGTTCCCTCTCGGGTTCTCCATCCTGCCCACATCTCTGGGCCAGGCCCTGGTGTAGAGCAGCTGGGAACCACATTCTTTGGCCGTCTGCTTCTCCACATCTTGATGGTCAACAAGGAACAAGGAATTTAGGTAGATGAATGGTCATTTCTGTCCAGGAGTTTGTGGTACTTACTGGGTGGATGGATGGATTGATGTTGCTGCTGGAGGCCAGAGGAGAAGATGGCAAATGACACAGGGCCTATGTTGCAGCTGGGGCAGGGAGTGTGCATTGTTGTCTTGTAGAGATGGGAAGTGGTCATAGAGTTTCATGCGGGTCTAACTGGATGAAGATCCTCATCAGGAGCTCCAGGCCTGGTCAGGAAGACCCAGGTACACTGGGGCATCAGGGAGGAGGACGAGGCAGGCCGCACTTGGTAGTTGCTTAGGGATGGAAGGTATGGCCCTTAGTTGAGACTATGAAGGAGGGAGAAGAGGACATGGCCTTTTGAGGAGGCTACTTCACAGACATTGTCTATTTCTGGGCGCCGATGACAGTCGAGGCAGGAAGGTGCCAGAGCCAGCAGGCAGAGCAGGATAGTGGTGCAGGGGTAGCTTGGGATCAGGAGCCACCTGGGTGCTCAGGCAGTCTCAGGATGAGTGACCCTGATGTGGTAGAGAAAACGAGTGAATGTCGTTGTTGAGCACACAGAGTTTGCAAACGTTGTTGTATCAATTTCCTGCTTCCTCTCTGAGCCGATCCCTTTTGATCAATACTAAATAATGGTCACTGGGAGACAGGGATGCTTCCTCTTTGCTATGCAGCCAGAGACAATATCCTGCCACTGCCACCTCTCCTTCTCTGGCCCTCAGAGAGCAAGCAAGTAGAGAGTGTTTTTGTTTCCCTGTCATAAAGATTGATACAGCTTCTCATTTATGATTTTTTTTCACATCCAACACCTGCAGCTCTCCCTCAGAATTCTCACATTGGTTAAATTAAAGCTCTAGCACTGTGAATGGGCCAAATATGTCATAAAAGATTTCCTAGCGCTGCCTTTTGTTAGCAAAATTCATCAATCCGATAAAATCGACACATTTAGATAAGTGTTGCATAAGAATTCAGACTTTGTTATTCCCAACGGAAGTGGATATGAGACTGTAAAAAGGAAGATAAAAAATTATATCTTCTTTTTAGTGAGTTATTTGATCTCCCTGCCATTTTATTTACTTGTCAGAAAGGGGAGAACAGGTCTTTTGGACTCCTGCATAAAAACCTGATACAGTGTTAGTATCATTTTCCATATGAACAGGCCTTCTGGGAAGGGCTTAGCATACTTCGGAAGGTAAATTAATAGTTGCCATTGATTAATTAAATTTAAGAAAATTTCTCACTTGCATGTTTGAATTATTATTCTTATTTTAACTTATTGGTTCAAGTTATGGACTTTCTTACACAGACGAAATTGTCCATCGGAGGAGCTTCAGAACCATCTATTCCTACAGCACCCAAGGGTGCAGAGAAAGGAAAGTACAGTCACCCTGGTAGGTGTGACCAGGGGGCCAGTGCTAGGCAGACCAGTCGTCTTGCAAGGGAACGGCAGCTTTTATCTTCATGGAGCTGAAGCTTCTTAAATCATTTTAAGGGATTGTTTCCCTTCTTTTGGTCCCTTGCTTAGTAAATACTGGTCTAAATGTGAAAACATTTTTTGTCTGGAAAGAACAAATGTGGACTGGTGAACCACACACATATCAAAATCTGAAAAATGCTTAAACATAAAACTTACTTTCTCTACCCAAAGAGTAATTAAAATAGAACTTGGACAATAGAGAAATGTGGTTAAAAGAAAGAAGAGATGGGCCGAGGATTTAGCTCAGGGGTTCTGCTGCCTGCCTCGCAAGTTCAGGATCCCAAGTTCGATCCCTGGTACCAAAAATAAAGAAAGAGGAGACCACCCAGAAATTTCTTTTCTCAAAATAGCAGCTGTTAATATTTTGAGTTTTAAAAAATTTGTCTTTTTACTATGTGTAGTATTACCCTCTTTCCTTCCACATTTTTTATTGTGGTAAAATGTACAGAATATCATTTTAACCACTTGGAAATGTGTAGTTTGGTGACTTTAAATACATTCACATTTCTACATCCCCCCAGAAACTTTTCATGATTCCTGACATAAGCTGTGACCAGTAAGCAATAACTCTCCCTTCTACCCTTGCCCCAGTCCCTAGGAATTTCTGTTTTACTTTCATAGAGATGAATTTACCTATTGTAGATACTCTGTATAAGTGGAATCCTACAGAATTGGGCCTTTGTATCTAAATTTCATGTAGCCTAATGTTTTTAAGATCCAGCCGAGTTACAGCACATGTCAAATTTTCACTCCTTTTATGGCTGTATAGTATTCTATTGTGTATGTGCCGCATTTCATTTAACCACTCCTCTGATGGTGGATGCATAGGCTACTCTCTGGCCATAGTAATAATGTTGCTATGAAATGACATCTGTTCCAGTCCCTGTTTCAAGGTCTTTGAACATGTACTCCTGTATTTCTAGGAGTGGAATTACGGGGACATATGGTACTTTGGTGTTTAACTTCTTGGGAAATTTCCTATTTTCCATAGCAGGTGTATTATTTTACATTCCCACCAGGATTCCAATTTGTTCACAGCCTCCTCGACATTTATTATATTTATTTTTTTCTCAAGTAGCCAACAAGGTGTGAAATGATATCTGTTTTGATTTGCATTTTGCTAAAGATTTACATCTTTTCATGTGCATGTTGACCATTTGTATGTGTTCTTGGAGAAATAGCTCTTCATATCCTTTGTCCATGTTTTAATTGGGCTATTTGTTGTTGAACTATAGGCTTATATATTATGAACATTAATCTCTTAATTCATGACTAAGAGATATCTGTAAATTTTTTCTCCCATTCTATAGGTTGTTTTTAAATTTTCTCAATAGTGCCCTTTGATTAAAAAAAGTTCTTAATTTTGATGAAATCTAATTATTTTTCCTTTCATTGCCTTTGTAGAATCTGTCATTTGCTTTGGGTTATGGACATTGTAGCACAACCGTGTCTCCTAGTCCATGAACATGGGATGTCTTTTCATTTATACCTCAGGTCTTTATAAATTGCTTTCACACATGTTTTGAGGTTTTCAGTGCTCAAGTCTTTCACTTCAGTAGATTCACTCGTTAGTGTTTAATTCTTTCTGATGCTATTGTGAATGGGCTCACTCCTTTAATTTCCTGTCTGTATTATTCCTTGCTAGTGCATAGAAACATAACTAATTTTTGTTGATGTGCCCTGTACCACTGTTGACTCTAACTATATCCCCTCCCCTTTTCTATCATCTAGTTATAATGATAAGGTGTTTTCATTTTTAATTTCTACTATCATTACTAATTTTTTTACATAAAAATTTTTCAGGTAATCATCCCTCTGTTCTTGGCTCTGTAGACTGGCTTAAGTTTTCCTTCTCCTGGGCTGACCATCTTTGTAAATCAGTAAACTTTGTATTTTCAGTTATTTCCTCATCATAGATTCCCAGGTGTGGGATTACTGGATCAAAGGCAAGAACATTTTTAAACCTTTTGTTGAACACTACCCTATTATTTTCCAACAGGTTCTGCCATTTTACAGAGGGATTAGCAGATAACTTTGGTTTACAAGATTAAAACATATTTGAAGCTATAGAATAAGCATGGTATTTTACTCTTGTTGTATTAATACTGTATATGGTTTTTAAATTACTGGTGAAAGTAGACATCTTTTCCTTAAATGTATTAAAGTTGTATTTTGTGTGTGTGATGTATTTTGTCTATTTACCCCTTGAAAAAAATTTTTTCTTGGTATCCAGGATCGAACTTGGTACCTTCCACTTTCAAGGCAACAGTGGAACCACTGAGCTAAATCCCCAGCCCATGCCCCTTGAAATTTTAATGCTTTGTTTTTGTTAGCAGGAGTGTTGTTTTCTTGGTTGTTTGAGATAGGGGCTCACTATCTAGCTCAAGCTGGCCTTGAACTCACAGCAGTCCTAGTGCCTTGTCTCCTAAATGCTTGGGATTAAAGGTGTGCACCTCCATACTCGGCAGGAGTGTTTAATATTAATAAGACTTTGCTGTTGACCCTTTAACTGTCACACTTGTTAAAACCAAGTCTTCGGCAACACTTGTTGTGCTTCCATTTCAGTTGCTTTTTTTTGGTACCCAGGATTAAACTCAGGACCTTGCACTTTCAAGGCAGGTGGCAGCACCACTGAGCTAAATCCCCGGCCCTCAGTTGCTTTTTTTTGACAGGCAGAAGTTTCTAATTTTTATGTAGTCAAACTCTTTGATTGTTTTTCTTTATGATTTATCTCTGAAAGCATTTAAAATTACTCTTGCATAATATCAATGTTAACAGAAATCAGAATAGAAGATAAAAATGTACCCGCAATCTTCCCAGTGCATCAAATTAAAATGTTTTCTCCCCAGGAACCCTGTCAGTCTTTCCCACATGTACATAATTTGAAGTAGTTATCAACATGTTGACACTTGTCCGTGTTCTAGGCTTCTCTATTTATTTTCCCACTAAATGTTATCATATGATAGTATCCTTGATACATCTTTCCCCAGACTTCCCCTAGTTTCTTCCTGCTTTTGAAACACTCTGTTTCCTGCTTTCTGTTATAGCTAAGGCCCTCTGCTTGGAGCCCACTCAGGGGTCCCCTGGTCCTGCTCCCTGTCTGGGATTGGCTCGGACAACAGCCTTGAGAGATTTGTGTGCTGCAGCATGGACTCTTACAATGTGGCTGACTGGTCATGTGGTCTTGCGTACCTCACTGTCTGTCTCGAGTTGCTGCTTCTTCTTCTATAAAATGAAAGCCACTCTGTTCAGCCTCACAGTTTTTGTCATGAGGAGGCACTTGATATGGACCCTGATGAATGATGGATACTTAGTACTCTTGGCTGTAATGTGTGGAGTGCCTATGATGTCCTTGGCCCTGTGCATGAGATTTCCCAAGCAGGGTTGATTAAATCAGTTGCCTGTTTACAGTTCCCCCCAGCGCTAGGTTTTGCCTCTGGCCTAACTGCTGAGAATAAGACATGATAAATGTTGGCTGTTTTGAAGTCTCCTATCCCAAACATGAAGCTTATATTTGGTTTTTTCAGTTTTTTTAATATGGCTTGTAACTTCATGTGTGTATCTCTCTCTCTCTCTCTCTCTCTCTCACACACACACACACATACATACACACACACACACACACACACACACACACACACACACACACACATTTTCCACCTCCCTCCTTTGCATTGGTTTTGTGGGGTGAACAGCCTTCAATGCAGTCAGCCCTCACGTCTGGGCCCTGAGACACTATGATGTCCTGAGAGGAGGCAGTAGGGTGACAGGGACACCAGAAGCTGGGTGTCTGCCTTCTCCCTGGAGCCCCTCTACTCCTGCAACCTCGGTGTCAGCCTAGGCTAATAGCTGTGATCCTCGGGTGCAGGGGGCTGGGCCTCCCTGCTGTGTGCAGGGCCAGGAGGTCCTAGTGTGTGACAGGTTCAGGAAATCAGTAAGGCTAGCTCTGCTCAGGCCTGCCAACCAGCACGCCTTTATGTTTACTTACGATACACTGCCCAAAAGGGTTTGAACAAAAATAATTGAATTTCCGAGAGCTTTCTGGTTAATCGCTGGAATTCTCTGTGCACGTGCTTACCCTGTCTGTCCCTCTGCACGTTGGGCTCAGGGTATGAAAAGATGCCTGTGCTGACTCTCCACTCAAGTGGCTCTGGCCAAAAGCCCCCTTCCCACTTCACACAGGTTTTCCTCTCACCTCTCACCTCCTCCCATAGACAGCTGGCCGTGCCTACCTGGGCCCCACAGCCCTGAGCCAGTCCCTTGGTATCACGTGGCTATGTGATCCTGTGGTAGTTACATTCCTGCTGCTGGGCAGAGAGGGGTGCATTCTTTTCCTTGTTTTTCTCTTGTGCCTCTTTTCTTCTCTCTCCTTCCGTGTTTTTATTTCCTTCCTTCTCTTTCATTACTTTTCTTATATCCATTTTTCTTCCGAGACCTACATCCTTGTTATGGCTTGTGTCTAGATGTCCCTCCAAAGCCTCATGTGATCATAGGTGGGCTTTTTCTGAGGTGTCTGGATCTAGGGTGTGTGTTGGTGGGATTGACTCATGGGGCAATGTTAGGCTCAATTAAAGGTGGGAGTGCTACCCACGCTAAGTAGCCCGGATAAGACAAAGGGTACAGAAAGACGCTGTTAAGGTCACTTGTTGCTTTTGCTGTCTTTGCCAGCAGTCCACTGTTTTTCTTCTCTGCGATGCCCCTCTGCCATGTGTCACTCTCCCTTTGAGCCAGCCAACAATGGACTGAAACCTCTCCAAACTGAGCTAAACAAACCTTTCCCCCTTTCACTTTGGGTGTCGGGTATTTTGTCTCAGCAATGAGAAATGCAACTAAGACAGTCCTGCATCCTTTCTGGGGCTTGTCTGGCCATGCTTGGTGAGCTGGTCTTAAGCCCTGGCTGGAAGTACCCTCTTAAACTCATGTTAGATTGTCAGCCAGTGGCTCCTGATTTTGATCTTTATGTTGTTCTTTGGGAACTCTAGCTTCTCTGAGTTATTTTCTCTCATGTCTAAAATAAAACAAAACATAACACAGTACAACCCTAAGCTGGCACAGTGGCCCATGCCTTTAACCCCAGCACTGAGGAGGCCAAGGAGGGAGGATTTTGAGTTCAAGGCCAGCTGGGGCTACAGAGCAAGATCAAGGCTGGCTTGGACTACTGTACATAGCTAGAACCTGTCTTCAAAAAATAAAAGTAAGAAAGTTCAAAAAGTCTGTTTTTTAAAGAGTTTGCTGCCAACCAGGGCAGGGGCAATGCGGTGAGGGTTTGGTGACCATTGCTCCCCTTATGAGGGAGCCTGCTGTCCAGCTGGGCAGAAAAGACCAGATGAAGGACAGGGGAACTGGAAGCAGTGTGAGCTTCCAACCCAGAAGTGCTCCAGCTGGAGTCAGGAATGGGCACTGGCTCCAGAGGGCTAAGCAGCTGTGGCCCGTGCTGCATGCTGGGTTTGGCACAGGACCCCATGGTATAGATCAAACTGGCTACTGATGACAGGGAAACAGAGGCCAAGTGAAGGAAATCGAAGGTGACTCTGGAGTGGAAACCAAGCGAGGGTCCTCGCTGGAATGCGCCTCTGGTAGCCTGTTGCCTGACTGGGTGAGGTTTGGGCAGACAGGGAGTAAGTGAAGAGGGGGAGGAAGGGGAACAAGTGTGGTGGGCATGGCTGCTGCAGCAAGGCTATCACTGCAGGCAGGGCTGAGCAGGGCTGGGAAAGACCTCAGAGGACCCTGGGTTGGATGACCTGGGAGAATGGAAATCAGGGCATGGATTAGAGCAGCGGGCAGATGGGGCAACTGCTGAGAGATATGGGTGCCATTCAGGCAGAGCCAGCTGGCCACCCCAGACCAGCGTGGGGGCAGTGGATTGGGAGCCCCGGTGCAGATTGTCAGAGCGTGGAGGCTTCCAGAGGACAGCAGGGCTCTTGGGCACTTTTGAAGACCGGGGAGGAAGCATGGCCTGTTGAGGAGGTGGAGGACAAGTGAGGGCTATGAGAACAGGGCTTGGGGTGTGGGTGATAGTCCTTGCCCAATCCCTTAGTATCACACAGAGTTGGGTCCCTCGGGGAAGAGGGCAGACTCCTCACCCCAGTGCCCTGGAGCTCTCTGTGCCTTCCTCCTGCACTGGAACCTGGCACAGGCACTGTGCTTGGTGCACAGCCTTTGGTTTGCACAGAAAGGAGTCTGTGGAGTCACAGGCCCTGTGAGTAAGGGGCCATGGGGCTCGTCCTGAAGCATGATGGACGGGGAGCTGGGTACAGATAAGAAGTGTGCCGTGGGCAGGTGTCAAGCAAGGGCGTCCCCCAAGAGAGCCATCTGGGACCACAGGAGGGCAGGGGGTGCAAGTCCCTGTAAGAGCCTGGCAGGCAGGGAAGGTTGGCTCGGTCAGCAGAGGCTCCTTCAGGTGCGGACACAGGGCGTAGGAGCAGTGTGTTTGCTGTGGGACATTTTCATCGGCCACTTCTTCTCTGGCTGGGCCCTCTTGCTGTTCATGACAAGCCGCACTGGCAGGAGGAGTAACATGAGGGTCTCAAGGACTCTGTGACCCAGAGTGAGGGATCTCATGGGGCACAGTGAGTCTGGGGTACACTTGGATGTGGCACAATGCCATGGGTTACAAGAGGATGTTAATCCTGTGTCATTTATCTTTAATTTCCTTTACTGCATTCAGAAAAATGTCTCAAATTGATGCTGTCATGTCTTCAAGGCTTCCCTCACTTTTTAACCAGGCTCAGTGCCTTCAGCATGTAATAGTATCTAGCTAGAATGTAATAGTTTTGTTTTGTTTTTCTTGTGTTTATTTTCGTAGCTGAAGTAGTAGAGGATTTCTCATCCCCTGAGATTGAGCTGTTGGTTAATCAAACTTAGAGAGAGCAGAGTCATAAAAAATGACACATTCATACCTTAAACATAATATTTTCACTTAAAATATACATATGCATGTTCGTGTAATAAAATCAACATAATAGTTGGGACAGAGGGGTTAGGGTGATCAGACCTGGGCCCCCCTTCATCCTCTGCAGTGTAGCAGAATCACAATTGTAACTTGTGACTGTCTCCTCTTCTCTCTGCACTGGTTTTGAAACATCTATATTTTCTTCATTATTCGTGAATTCAGTGTTCCACACATAGTCATTTCCTGTCCATGCTCATCTTCAATTCCTTTGAAGTTCTGTAAAGATACGATCCTCTATATTTACTTCTTGGTCAGAATTTACATTTTTATCTTTGTTGATTTGCCAATAATGAGTTGTGGATTCCAGCCACATCCTGGTAGGTGGCTGCTATCAGTGTCCTGGCCTTTCCTCCAGGTAGATGTGGTGTCCCTACCCCATATGCCACTGTTCTCCTTGGTGGCACCTCCTGAGTTCGGTGGCTACACCTGTGGTATAGAAGGGGACTTCAGCAGAAGACTTTCCTTTCTGTGAGAGATTTTGAGCAGTAGTCTCTTTGCTCTGGTAGATGTCTGCTGTCCGCTGTTGCTGGCAAACATCCTGCCCAGCCTACCTTTTTCTTCTGTGTGCTGCCCTTGACTGGAGCTCTGAGTTTTCTCGAATAACAAAGTACTCCCTAATGCAGTGTCTACATTTCCATTTCTTAAGTAGTGAAGCAGGACTCAAAAAGTAGTCTGAGTGCAGAATTGTTCCATGTTTTCAACCACCCTCCCCTTGAATCTATTACGGTTTTCTTATCCACAGCTAATTTGATACCAGGTTTTGAGGAGATTTGCCTTTGTCCTGTCTTTCCAGGAGATTTGACTTAGTTCTTATAGAAATAGCAATTTCACATGGTTGCTTTATGATACTAAATTAAATTATGTTGCTATGACAACACTAATAACTGGCATTGCCAAGTCAGTGGCAGTGCCAACACATCTTGTTTGGCATAAAGATCTGCTGGCAGGGGCAGAAGTCAGAAAGCCTCTTCTGTACAGGCAGTGAGCCTCAAGCTGTGCCCTTTGTGAGCATCTGCTAAAAGGGTGATGAGCATGGGTTTGGTAAGGAAGTGGAGAGCGCTAGCTAATGGGTGTCTTGGAAGTGGCAGGTGGTGGAGGCTTCCACTCTTATTTATGACAAGGGCTAGTGCCACATGACCTCCTCAAGCCCAAGCAGATGGAGCACTGTCTCCCGGCCTTCTCCGGTGGAGGTAACCACAAAGCGACTTTTTATCATAGTCCACTGCTCTCTGGCTGTGTGGCTTGAGCCAGCTGTTGGAGCCTCTGTAATACATGGGGATGAGGTGCCAACTGTGCCTCCCATAGGGGCCATTTCCTAACTCCCTCTTGTCTCATCCTCCACCATACCCTGAGAGGCTCTCGGGTTCTGGGGTCAGGCAGGTGAGGTGGATCTGCCTGGAGGGAACACCATCCAAAGAGGTAACTCCCGGAAGTGCATTCTAGCAGTAGGTAGGTGGGAGTTCAGTCAACATTAGGTGGCTTAGCAAGGAAATACAAATTAAATTGGAAGATATATATTAAAAGGCAAAAAAAAGACCTGAGCACATCCTAGTCTACCCCTTTCCATCTGTAAGACCTTTGCAGCCATTATAGTCTCTGAAAGAAAACCCTGCATTGTTCATGCCACTGCTGCCCTAGTCCCTGCCCACCAGCCTGGGAGCTACCCACCCTTGTTCCCAGGGAACACTTGTGTCTGGCTTTTTCTGCCTTCACAGGATGTTCTTGAAGTTCATGCACACTGAAGCATGTTTCTGTGCCTTACTCCTTCCTGGATCAGTTACTGCCCCACTGTATAGACGCAACCAGAATCTGTGATAGACATCCAAGCTGTCTTCATCTTGGTTGCTGTGAACAATGTGCTGTGAGCATGTGTAGATGTGTATTTGTTTGGGTCCCTGTTTTCAGTTCTTTCAGGGAGGGGTAGGCATTGCCTGGTCACTTGTAATTGTTTTTTGTTTGTACCCGGGATCAAACTGGGGTCCTCGCACGTGCAACGCAGGTAGTGGAACCACTGAGCTAAATCCCTGGCCTTGTAATCTTGTGCTCTCTACTTGCAAAGCATAGTTTGCTGCTAGGTATGTGCTCCTTGATTGACAGACTTTATTTTCTTTTAACTTCTAGGCCATCCTGTCATTTTCTGTCCTCCATGATTTATCCTGAGATATCTTCCACTGTGGCTCTGTGTGCAACAGTCACTTCTCTTGGAATGTTTTGGGATTCTCTCCTTGTCTTTGGCCTCTAACAGGCTGTGACATGTGTAGGTGTGGCTCTCTGAGTTTGTCCTGCTTGGAGTTTGGTCAGCATTGCAGATATGCAAAGTAGTATTTTTCTCAGGTGTGAGGCGATTTGGACTGTGGTGTTCCAGGCCCCTCTGCCCCCTTTCTCTTCCTGCCTGCAGGAAATCTGTGTGCCTCTGCTGTTCACTTGTTGGCATCTCATGTCTATGCAGCTCATCTCACCTGGCCTCTTTGTAAGGTTGCTGATTTTTCCTGCTTAGGGCTGCTGCTGAGCCACAGTTTTCATTTCAGTTATTATTTTCAACTCTAGAGTTTCTCTTTGTTTTATATTTTAAAAATTAATTTCTAACTGTTCCTTTTTTTTTTTTGATATAGGGATCAAACTTGGGACCTTGCACTAGAGGCAGGTGGCAGAACCGCTGAGCTAAATTCCTGGCCCTTCTAACTTTTTTTTTTTTTTTTTTCTGTATTTGGTGAGATAGATCCTGTCACTTGTTCTTTTAGTTCTTTAGACATGGTTCCTTTACTTTGTAAAAACCACTTAAAATAGCTGGTTTAAAGTCTTTGTCTAGTAGAGTTTATTCTGGAACACTTTCTTTTTTTTTTTGGTACCAGGGATTGAACTCGGGTCCTTGCGCTTGCAAGGCAGGCCACCGAACGGCTGAGCTAAATCCCCGGTCCTGGAACACTTTCTTTTAACTCTTTTTGTTTCTCATGTATGGGCCATGCATACTCTTGTTTCTTTGTGGGTGCTGTAAATATCTGTTGCAACCTGTACGTTTAAAATAATGTGATAGTTCTGGAATTCAGGACCCCCCCCACACAATTTGTTGTTACAGTTTGTTTAGTAACTTTTTGAACGAATGTTGTGAGGTCTGTGTTTATTGTTGTGGGTGACTCTGAAGTCTCTGCCTGGTTAGTTAGTGGTCTGCTAATTGAGCAGAGACTCCCTCCATGCCTGGAGTGCATCTCCTGGTCAAGGGGCTGTACGTGCATGTTGAGCCATGCTGTCACTGTTCATGCAGGTGGCTGACAGCTCTGCATGAGCTTTACTTCCTGCTTGCACAAAGCCTTAAGATCAGCCAGAGGATAAGATAGCCCCTGAGCAAAGGACAGCGTGATTTCCCACACTCTCCAGGGATAGCTCAGTCCTGGCTTTGTGGTTAAGCTTTTAGGGCAGCCTACTGTTTGCCTGAACTGTTGTCTTCCACTTTGTTGGTGTCAAACAGTTGCCTCTGATTATTCTCAGTGCTTCTCCAGAGACAAAGCAGTTTGGAGAAGCTGTTGAGCGGCAGGTTAGACAGAGGCAGCCTTGCTGGTTGGATCTTCCAGGGAGCCACCCCGCAGGAAGAACAGTGACAGCTCTTTGGGACAGGGGCTTTGAAGAAACTCAAACCCATACTGCCCTGCTGCCTATAGCTACTGTATTCACTGTGGTTTTGGCAGTTGGGTTCCAAGAACACCACAGAGTTGGGGAGGGTGAATGGGAAGGACAGGTTAACATGTCCTGGGTTCCACTTGTTCTCACCAGGACTCAGCCATCCCTTGAGAGATGACATTCTGCAGACAGCTCAGTCGTTGGTCCGTTCCAGAGTTTTGAGAAGGCTGACGAGGTCCTTCTAAACAGTGTTCACATCACTATCTGGGAGGAGAGACCTTTTGGCTGTTGGGACTTACCTTTCAGTGTTCACTCAGGCTAAGGTTATATCCTGTGGATGTGTCCCAAAGCCAAGAGATAAAAGAAAAAGTCAGTCATGCCCCTGACATGTTTATCAGTGTGGTTTATAAAATGGTGGAGATTTGGGGGTATACATAAGTCATGTAGGGGAAATTTGGGATCACACTGTTAGGTAGCTGTGAACAGTAAAAAGGAAGATGAGAAGGGGGCATGTCAGAGAGAGGTCACAAGCTCTGGTACCACACTTAGAAGGACCTGGCTCAAATCTGACTCTGAGGGTTATAACCCACAATGTGGAGCAAGTTAATTAGCTTCTCCAATGAATAGCTCATTTTCTCCTCTGTAAGGTGATGACAGTGCCACAGTGCTGTGGTGAGGCTTAAATGAAAGCATCCGTGTCACATGCTTGGCTCGGCCAAGTGTGTAATTACTGTTGTTGTCATTACTGTCATTCAAGAGAAGAGTCTCCATGATGCGATGGTAAATAAGTTGGCAGGGTATGAAATTGTACACATACTATAGTGTGTGAAATACTTCTTTTTAAATTTTTAAAATTTGTTTTTTAGTTTTTTTAAATTTATAAGTTCATATTTGCAGTACATAATGATCACCTTCCTCTTGAGGAGTTGGTACAAGGTGCAAACACATCCCAATTCTTTTTCATGACCTTTCTTGCCCCTCCTTACCCTCTCCCTCCATCTCTTGGTCTTCCTCCCTTTTGTAAAAATCTATCTCCCTGTTTCCTATTATCAATCTTTATTTTGCTCTCTATTTATATTTTGAGTTTCTCATATAAGAAAAATCATGCAATATTTAAGCTTGTGTGTCTGATTTATTTCACTTATGGTCTCAAGGTACATCCATTTTACTACAAATGACTCAAATTTATTCTTTATGGCAGAGTAGTACTACACTGGGTATAAATACCACATTTTTGTTGATGGACATGTAGGCCACTTCCAAGATTTAGCTCTTTTAAGTTGTGCCACCATAAACATGGGTATGCATCACTGTAATATGATGTCTTTAACTCTTTTGGAAAGATATGTAGCAGGGGAATAGCTGGGTCAAATGGGATTTCTAGTTTCAGTTTTTTACACTTGATCTTAGCCGAAAGGCTGAGAAGCAATAGTTTCAGTTTTGAGGAGTTTCCATACTGATTTCCAAAGTGGTTGTACTAGTTTACATTCCTACCACCAATGCAGAAGGGCTCCTTTTCCTCTGTAGTCTCTCCAGTATTTGTTATTATTTGACTTCTTTTTTTATTTTTGGAGACAGGGTCTGGAACTCACTGTGTAGCCCAGGCTGGTCTTGAACTTGCAGCAATCCTTCTGCCTCAGCCTCCCAAGTGCTGGGATTACAGGCGTGTGCCACCATGCCCCACATTATTTGATTTCTTGATGATAGCCATTCTTTCAGAAATAAGAGAACTTTAATATTGTTTTAATTTACCTTTATTTAATGGCCAGAGATGTTGGATATTTTTTCATGTGCTTATTGGCTATTTGAACTTCTTTTGAGAAATGTTTCATTTCAGTTGCCCATGTTTTGACTGAGTATTATTTTTAGGCATGTCTGAATTTTTTGAGTTCTTTATATATATTTTAGATATCAATCCTCTGAGGAATAGCTAGCAAAAATTTTTCCCATTCTGTAGGTTGTCTCTTCACTCTGTTGATGGTTTCCTTTGCTATGCAGAAGATTTCTAATTTAATATGATCCATTTTGTTGATTCTTTATGTTATTTTTTATGCTATTGGTGTTCTGTTCAGAAAGTCCTTGCCTACACCCATGTCTTCAAGATTTTTACCAATTTTTATCTCCCAGCAGGTTGTGTTTTTGTTTTAACATTTAGATCTTTGATCAATTTTGACTTTAGTACATAGTGTGAGATATGGGTCTAGATTTAATCTTCTATAGTTAGCCAGTTTTCCCAGCACCATTTATTAAAGAGGCTATCTTTCCTCCAGTATATGTTTTTGGCTCCTCTGTCAAAGATCAGATAGTTGAATGTGCCTGAGGTTGTTTCTGAATCCTGTCTCCTGTTCCATTGATCCATGTGTCTGACTTTGGGTCAGTACCATATAATTTTTATCACTGTAGCTTTGCAATATAGCTTGAAATCTGGAATTATGATGCCTTCCGCTTTGCTCTGTTGCCCAGGATTGCTTTTGCTATTCTAGGTCTTTTCTGGTTTCATATGAATTTTAGGATTATTTTCTCTAGTTCTTTGAGGAATAGCATATGAAATAGTTCATATAACATATAAAAAAATAGGAAAAAAAATCCCTTGACACCATATGGGGGAACCATA
Organism: Fukomys damarensis; assembly: GCF_012274545.1. Taxonomy (NCBI): domain Eukaryota; kingdom Metazoa; phylum Chordata; class Mammalia; order Rodentia; family Bathyergidae; genus Fukomys; species Fukomys damarensis. Next base: position 33,606,527 of record NW_022900949.1, read on the forward strand.
GTGATAGGATTACGGGGTTTTTTTGTTTGTTTGTTTGTTTTTTCTCTTTTCCTTTTTTTCTTAACAGTGTTACTATTGTCTTGGGTTTTGCCCGGGTGCTGCTGTTAGACACCATGTTGGGGGCTTCTAGCTACATCTCTGAGCTTGCTGGCACCAGACTCTGGTTAGTGCTGGGTGAGGGCACAGCTGCTTCTTTGGAAGGGCTCTGAGGTAGAGTTTAAGAACCAGAAGCCTCTTAGACTCCAGTGCCCTAGTGCCAGGCCTCTCCCTGGGGCTCCATATCCTCCTCTGCTGAGAGTGAGGACAGTGGTACTGCACAGAGGCATGTCCTGCATAGTGGCTTGCAGGAACTCCAAGATGTATTTTGTGCCCATGTTGGGACTCTGTGATGGTGATGGTGCTTGTTTTCCCATTGTAGGTTCCGGGGTGCTCCAATTATACCTGTAGCCGCCAAGCCTGGGGGACCAGAGGCCCCTGAAGCGGAAGCTCCGCAGGGAATCTCAGAGCTCATTGAGGTACTATCTGGTTGAACCCAGGTCCCCCTAACCCGAGCCTGCTCAGGTGGGCTCCTGTGACCACCATGAGGGAGAGGGAAACCCCAACAATACCCCCCAGTACTCCAAAGAGATCTGGCTGGCTTCCTTAACTTCCCTGGCCACTGGAAGGGACAAGGGACGTGCAGGTCCTCACCTGCAGAAAGAGTAGCCAAGACTGAGAGTCCTCAGGCCCCGTAGCCCAAGGCTCTGCAGAGGTTACACACCCTCCTGTGTCTTGCTTTTTTCCTTCTTGTCACTGCTTGCACCGAGACAAAGCAGTGCCTAGCGGTCTAGAGCCCTGGGGCCCAATCCCCCACTCCCAGCCTCAGATTGTGCCAGCCTTATGTGGGTGGGCTGCAGTCAGTTGGGCTGCATCTGGGGGCAGCACAGCTTCTGTCTCCACTCACTGGCAGTGAAGGGGTGTGTAGGGTGCTGGTGGGTGCCCAAAAGGACAGCAGTGAGGGTGGGGCCTGAAGAAGACTTCCTCTGTGAGTGCCCAGAGGGTCAGAGGTGCCCAGGTGCCTGGCCCAGAGCACTGCATTCTAGTCTGGTCTGTCACCTACTTTTTACCTCTGGGTCCTCTCTGGTAAAGGAGGGAAGAAAGAAGCACTGATCCCAGGGTGGGGGTTGTGGGGAGGATTAAATGGGTTAACAGAAGAGCACCATGCCTGTGCTTGCTGTGGCAGGGACTAATTCCTCCACAGAGGTGATCACTAACATTCACAGCCATCTTGGGAGATCTGAACAATTCATATCTGTCTCACCACGGACGCACCGGAGACTCAGGCTCAGTGGCCTGACCCAGCTCTCACAGCACGTGCTGTGAAGGCTGATTGTTAGGCTCAGGGACAGCTTGCACCTAGACCCACAGACCCAAGGTCAGGTCAGGTGTGACCTCCATAATTCCAACGGTGCTGATCCAGCCTGCCTTGCAAAACAAATGTTTTCTGGTAAGATTTATGTTACCTCTTCCTCAGCTCTTGAGCGCACTTGTCTGAGAGTCCAGGACAGTTGTTTTTGTTTAAGCACAATCTACAAAACATGGCTCTGAATGATGTTTGTCCTTTCCTTTAAGAGGCCTCCTGCGTGTGCCTCAGACCAGGCCTGCCTGGGAGCGCCAGTCTTTTTCTGAAAGGATATTATCACAAGACTGGGATTGGCACACTCTTGTCCAAATACTTTTTTTTTTAATTTCCAAATACTTTTTTGATAGCCTGTTCCCATACGAAGTCAGAAAGTAGCACAATGGAAAGCATAAGGGATGTTTATTGGTAGTCAGAATAGGCCACATCTCAGAGCACATAGATGCCTGAGCAGAATTGACTGGCTGAAGTGTGTGGGAAATCACCATGGGGAGGAAAGGTAGAAGCCAGAATGTGGGGACATAAGACCACCACTCTGTCTCTGCTGGGGCCCAGAGAAGTGGTGGGAAGGCTCTGGTCACCCTGCGCAGCTCTTTCCCTGGATCCCCAGGCCCAGGGAGCAGCTCCAGGAGTCACCTTCCCTCCTGTCCCATTGAGTCCTCCTGTCCTTCCTTCACTTGTCCTTTCCTCTGGTTGATGTAGCTATCAGGCAGACAGATAAATAGGTGACCCACCAGTGTGCTAACTTTGCTAATGGGGTGGAGTATGGCCAGACAGGACAGCTTTTCAGAGAGGCAGAAGGCTGCTGGGCTGCTGCGGAGGTTCCAGCCTGTTGTGGGGCGGGTGCCTGGCAACTTGGGACCAGGTACTGTGGCACCTTTGGTCTTACAGCCTCAGTGGGCCCCATGACAGCTGTGGAACTTCACAGGAGTGCCATCAGGAAGGCTGGGGTGGCCGAGCAGAGGGAGCCCAGCTTGGGGCGTGATCAGGAAGTAGGCTGTCAACTCTGGCCAGCTTGCCAGGTCACATCACCCGAGTCAGGCCTCACCTCAATGGCCTTGGTGACGCCATGTGGCCACACAGCCACAGCCTCTACTCACTCTGCCCCTTGCCGAACTGTCAGTGGCAGCAACATCTCTCTTCTAGCTCCTGAAGTCCCAGATTTCCATCCCAACAAGAGATCCTTCAGGCTCCTTCCTCATGTCTGTGGACCACTGTTTCTCCATCAAAGGCCAAGGCACGGTGATGACTGGGACCATCCTGTCTGGCTCCATCAGCCTTGGAGACAGTGTGGAGATTCCTGCCCTCAAGGTCAGTCTCACATTGTCCTTCCTTTCCGCTTCCCCCCTCACAGAAAGGGAGGGGACAGTACCTTCGCTGTCTCTGGTGTTGAGCTTGCCCCAAGCTATTCCTGCTCCCTAGGGCTGGCCAGGGCCCTGCCACCCTCTCTGCCCTGCTTTGTCCTTGCTTCTGCTCCCCACCCTAGGACTGCCCTTCCCCAGCTGGCTCCACAGCCCCTTGCTTTCCCAGCTATCCTAACCATGCTGGTGGAGTCCTTGATATTCCAGGAAGAGAGTTCTGGGGAGGTGGATAAGATACTGAGGCCCTAGAAGGTGAGGTGGTCTTGAAGTCACACAGGTAACACTCAGGTTCTGGGGGCACCAGATGTCAGGATGGACACGTGTGAGGTTATTTCTTGTTACCTTTTTCTTAGGCATGAGAGTTGAAAATCAAACACAACTTGAATCTTATGGCACTCAGCGTCATTCAGTAAGAGAGAAATTCATATCATTACTTACTCCCAGTGGCTGTGGCAGACACTGCACCATCTCCCTAAGCCCATGGGAGGATGAGCATTGAGGGTCCACTGTTTCCCCACTGCCTGTGCCATAGCCTAGCCCTCATTTAAAAGATGTCCAGTGGTCTTGTTGAGCCCCTTCTCCGGAGGGTTTTTCTTACAGTTGTGTTTTATAGCTCGAGGAGGAGGTAGGCTCCCCAACTCCCCTCCTGCTTCAGAAGGAAAAGGTGAGGACAGAGACTTGCTTGAAGCTGAGCCAGGCCATCTGTGCCAGTGGCAGGAGGTGTCAGATTGATCCCCATCCCTGGGGCAGTGGGCTCATTGTGGCTGATGCTTGGAGCGGTTGCCTGGGTGCTGGGCTAAGGTGGACCGTCTGGTTCTCTGAAGAACAGGACCAGTGGAGACACAGACCTCTCAGTATGGGAATAGAGAGGTACCCCAACATCTGAGTCCCACAAAGCCTGAGCAATCCCCCCGATGGTTCCCAAGTGCAGCTGTGTGCAGAGATGTGTGCTTTATAAAATTGGCTTACACAGTTTCGGAGCCTGGCCTACCTAAAATTGGCAGGGAAGTGTGGGAGTCTGGTGCATAGAGGTGCAGTTCAAAGGCCATCTCATGGCTGATTCCTTCCTCCTCAGGGAGGGATGTACTGTGCTTTTGGTTTAAATGCGAATCTCACACAAAAATACCCTCACCAAAACCCTCAGGATAATCTCCGAGCATGTAGCCAGACACCAGGGCCCAGCCAAGCAGGCGCAGAAAATGAACCATGCCAGGAGCAGGAGGGGTGTGATAGCAGCGCCTGCTGGGAGCATGGAAAGAAGAAAGGGCTGTGGCTGTCAGGTCTTGTGTGCGTGCCTCTAGAGGAGGGGACAGGAACAAAAAGGGCTCCCCTACTTGAGGGAAGTCTCAGCCTCCCATCCACTTGACGGTGCTGTGGCTGTTGTTTCCTTCTGCAGGGGCTAGAGGTGTAAGGGGTACTCTCCTGACCAGGGTGACCAACCAGAAAAAGAAAACTCACTCTAGCCAGGTTCACACCCTGTGCCCTTCCGCAGGTTTAGAACCTGCTCCTGCTTGGTAATAACTCCTCCTCTATGCCACTTTAGATACCCCTCTAAAGACCCAGGGAAAAGACCACATAAATCACTTTAAGCTAGAGCTAACCCTATAAATCTTAGAAAATAAAGCATAAAACCATGAAAATAAACTAAATTTATATTTAACAGAAATAAGATTAGAGTTGTGACTGTGTGCTGATTCTTAGTTGGAACAGAAAATAAATCAGTGCTAAATTTCCTAATGGTCCTCAAGTTCCCCCAGCAGACCTCTAGGGCTCACCCAGATCCAGCCTCCCTTGCTCCCTGGGAGATGCAGGGCATCTTGGGAGAAGAACTGGGAGTCTGAGAGGGGCATCAGAGGACCTCGGGGTAGACTGAACTACAGCACCAGAGGCTCTCAAGGGAGGAAGAGGTTTTGGACAGTGGGAGAGTGGCTGTGGTGGCATGAAGGAGGACTGAGGCAGATGGTGCAGGGTGAGCTGGTGGGTGTGTCCGAGAGGGGATGAGTCCTGAGTGTGGTGGCTACAGATGGAACATGCTTGTCAGCTCCCCATTACTGATCCTGCACACGTGACAAGTGCTTGTTAGATACAAATTTCATCCCCTCTTGCTGCTTTCCCCTAGCTAACTGTGTAGCCTTTGTGGCATCCACTACTCTCTGCTCCACTGATTTACTGGTCAAGAAAAACAGAAGCTGTAAGGGGCGTATTTGGATATTTAGCCAAGGAGGTTGCCAAGCAAAGTTTGGAAAATGCAGCCTTGCTTCTCCTTTGCTGTTTATAGCAAAATGTAAGGGAAAAGGAATGGAGTGAGCGAGGAATTTGTAGCAAAAAAGAACCAGCACTCAATGATTTGGGGGATTTTCGCCTATTCTGTTGCAAAGGATGAACAAGACAGAACTTTACCGTTGAACAAGTATGCTCTGGAGTGGCTGTGGCTCGGAGGCTGGGCAGCTTAGCGGAAGAGATTAGGTGTGAATAGGTGTGTGACCAGGAACCTGCCAAGCTCCTCTGCAGAGGCCAAGAATAGATGTGCAGTTACCTAGAAGGACATGTGGGGAGTCGTCTTTGTTAATGGCATGGATCCCCGTGTATGGGACAGACCCCCTGGTTATACCAGCATAGACATTGGACAGAAAGGGACAGAAACCATACAAAAATGGGGCAGAGGGCTGTCAGAATCATAGAATTGTACAGGCAGCAAATGGGCAAATAGAATGATTTAGCTATGGAAACACACTGTCCTAGGAAGGGAAGGAGGGGGTAGCTGGGTATAGGTGGCTCTGGAAGTATGAGTGGGAGAATTGCCCAGTCTGGGCAATTTAGAGAATCTGTATCTCAGAGGGTGGGGGGTGGGAAAGAGAGAAAAGAAAAGATGAGCCTGCATGGGGCCACAGACCTATCAGCAGAGGCCAGAGAATGAGTCCAGAGGCCAGGGTCTGTGAAGTCAGAGCCTCTGTTTGCCCAGAGGTAAGAGAAGCAAGCCACAGAGGGCCAGTCTCAGGTCTTAAATGGAATTGAATTCTGCCCTGCTGGGCTCTGCTTGGGATCCATGATCACTGTATTCCTTCACTTTCTCCCTCCTGGAATGGAATATCTGTCCTCTGCCTATCTCAGAATTGTAGTTTAAAGTAGGACTTGATTTCTAGGTGCACAGAAGAAGAGGCATGTTGCCCCAGGAGAGATGACAGGCATCACCCATGCCTGGTTAAGTGATTTAAGTGATGAGATTAGGGACTTTCTGAACGGCTACTTTGATAAGATGTTGGGCATTGTTAATACTTTCGTGGGCGAGGCTTTGGAGATGTTGAATGTGATACATGTTTATTTTATATGTGGTGTGGGTATGAAGTTCTGGGGATCCGAGGGCGAACTGTAGTATATCGAATTGTGGCCTCTAAAAGAAATGTCCATCTGGAACCTCAGAATGTGACCTTTTTTGAATAAAGGTCTTCTGCAGTTGTGACTAAGGCAAGGACCTCAAGATGAGATCATCCTGGGTTAGGGTGGTCTCCAAATCCAGTGACACATGTCATTGTAAGGGGCAGAGGAAAGGACAGCTATTCCCAAGAGAAGTCCACACAGACCAGAGCAGAGAATGATGTCCTGTACCCCTAAGCCAAGAGAGGCCGATGCTGCTGGTGGCCACTGGAGTGAGGCATGGAGCAGATCCTCCCTCAGAGGCCCTGCGGGACGAGTCCTACTCACGAATGGGTTTGAATCCTGGCCTCCAGACACGGTAAGACGTTTCTATTATGAGTTGTCAGGTTTGTAGCAAGTTGTTATGGCACCCTTTGGATGGGAAGGACTGAAATCAGAAGAAGCCCATGTCCTTATTATCCTAAGAGTAGGCTTCAGATGTCTAGAGAAGTCACTGCAGCTCTCTGTACTACTTTACCGTTCAGAGACTTCACAGGCTCAGGGTCACAGACACAAAGCAACCAGATAGCAGGAAAGCCAAGAATTGAAGGCATTTGTCCAACTCCAAACACCAGGCTCTGTCCCAAGGAGACAGGCTGTTGGGGTCTCCTCTCCTTTCAGTGGGATGCAGAGGCTGGCACCAGGCAGCCTTGTGGGCATGCTGGTGCACCCTGTGGAGTCCCTCCAGGCTCCATGGGTGTAGACATCTATTTCTGAAGCACCTGAAGCTCAGCACTCCTGACCTCTCACCCCTGCCCTCCTCTAGCACAACCGGTGGCCATGCCTGTTGTATGTCGGCACAAGGATGTCACCGTGGCCTCTTTACAAGCACAGTGACGTTCCTGTCAGATTTCGCTAATGGACTTGGACACATCTGACCGCTTGAACTCCCTAGGAGGCGGGGCGCAGCCATTCCAAATAAACAGTCGCGATCCCTCCCGGCCTGGCTAGCCGGCCGGAGCCTGCCATACCCCAGCCCCTATTTGTGCTGCCCATGTCCATTCCCAGCTGTGGCTGATTAGCTAAGCGGGGAAATGTTGGGATCCGGGAGTAAATGAGAAAAAAATCCACTGAGATAGTAGAGTGGTTTACACATCAAATGTCCTGAGAGCAGCTTTCTCCCCAACTTTCTGGCTCCCTTAGTCTTCAATCTGGGAAATGGATCTTGGATTTCAGGCTAACAGTGTTCCTGGTGGTGATTGCTGGTCAGGGTTGTAACACCAGAAACAGTGAGAGCCACTGACCACAGAGAAAGTGAGCGGGGCTGGGTTTTCAGGGGACCCAGGCCTGGCGCTGACCAGCTATGGGGCCAGAGGCAAACTCCTTGGCCTCTCTGCTCCTCCAACGCAGCTCACACTTAGGACAAGGATGTGTGCTCAGCACTGTCTGGGACTCTGAAGATGGGCAGGAAACATGGTGTCGACTAAGCTCGTGGAACCAGGAGGCAAGCAAGTCTTAGCTGCCACACTTGTCATCTTTCTTGTTGCTGTTTGACGCTTTTCATGTGGAATCTTTGCCATGGGTTCCAGAAGTCGTAATGCAGGGCTCTTTCTAGTTGTAAGGAAAAGGCTCTTTTCAGGACTACTGAATGGGTTATGGAAATGAAAATAAGCTTTGCAGCCCCTGTGGTCCATTGTAAACCCAGTCAATTTGAGATGATGATAAATTCTAACAGATAGATTGGATTTCTAGTTAGTTGATAAAACATTTAAAGAAGAATTCAGAATTTGATCATATATTCCTTCTTCAAGTCCATGTTCAGATTTTATTCTTTATTTAAAAAAACAAAACCATATGATGTGTTATGTCCGCACACCAAGAGCATAATCACTATGTGCTGCAAACACTTACTACTAAGAAAAAAAATAAAAACCCCAGAAAGGAATAAGAAAGTCCTGACTACCACTGGGTGTTGTTTTTGCCTTTGCCCCTGCTCTTGGAAGGTAATCACAAGGTGACATGAGACTGTGACTTCTGGAAAGAACCCATTTTCCTGCCCAAACAAGTCTAAAGCCATGGCTCTTCCAGACCCGCCCTCCTGCCTCACCTAACTGTGTGTGCTCTCTGTCCCCCAAGAACTCCTTAACCCTATCCACTCAGCTTGGGGCTCACCCCATTGGTACTTAGCCCCCAGGCCATGAGCACTCTTGCTGGCACTTAGCACGACTGCACTGCATTGGTCTCTGAGCTCCCTGCCATCCATGCCTGTGTTCTCAGCAGCCATGCCAGGGCCCAGCATGTATCAGATGAATGCAGTAGTAGAAAGAAGCCAGTAGAGCGAACAAGGAGCTGAGCCTTTATTGGGCATTTGGTGGGAGACAGGTAGTTCTGTCATAGAGGCAGTGGGAGGAGCCGTCCACCGCAAGCCTGCCTGGTTGCAGAAACCTGGAGCAGGGCAGCTTGTACTTCCTCTGGAACCCTATACACTCTGGGGTTGTGTCCTGATGCTCCATCAGTAACAGTGTGGAGACCTCCCTGTGTCACCTTGTGGCCCTATTTAGGAGGAACAATTAGGCATTGTATGCTTTGGCTTCAAAGCTGACTTCCCAGCCCCTTTGCAGGACCTAGCTCCTTTTGCCCTGGTTTCTTTTCATCTAAAAAAATGTCACCTGAGCTTCATCTTCTAGTTTCCTGTTTTGTAAAGATACGCAAAGGAAGGTGGGATTTTTGTGAATTCAGTATTCAGTGGCTGTTTGGCTTTTACTGGTGGAAAACAGAGTGCTCTCGGTACCTGTGTGTATCAGAGGTACCCAAGTGGAGTAGGCAGAGCAGAAAGGAGGCCATGGGGGAATCGGGACTGTTCTGGAAGGACTGAGAGGGTGGTAGTGTGAACCCATGAGCAGATCTGCCTCCTTAGCAGCTGGTTGCAGGAAGGGGCTGGTGTGTCAGGCCCACTGCAGCCCGTGGTCACTATAAGGTCAACTTTCTGCGTCTACCAGGATCATGTCTCAGCACCCTGTACCACTCCAGCCTAGCATCTGCCTCCTGCATCCACGGAAAGACCTCGTAGAGCCACTGTTTCCAGCCACTGTCCCGTTGGCTCTCCTCAGTCCCTCTCTCCTCAGGATAGAACCTGCAATGCCTTGCATGGCCTAGAAGGCAGATGTGCGTTTTCTGTCACCTCTTCAGTCTCAGTTTCTTACGTCAGTGCCTCATAAGGTCACCTGCTGCTCTTAACATATCAAGTAGGGCTCCTTGCAAGTGATACAGACCCAACTTGCACAGCTGTCAGACAGCTAGGAAGCCGATAGGCTCAGGGCACCAGGTCCTGGTGCCTTCTCCAGAGTCGGCCTGCCCTGCACTTTTTGGTGGCCACTCTGTGGCCCTGAAGCCCCATTTTCTCCCTTTAAGACCCGACATGTAGCAGCCCCTGTGGCCAACTCATTAACATAGCACTGTCCAGGTCTACTCAGTGGGGGCATGGGAAGGACAGCCTTTCTCTCGCCACAGACACTGTGAGGAGGACACGGGTGAGAGCTGGAGCCCCAAGGGTTGCCGCAGATCTGCTTTGCCCTGACTTCCTGTCTGTGAGAAATGCTGTGTCCTACCTTCCAGCCAGGGGTGTCTGTGCCACGTGGGCCAAACCACTGCAAATGGCAGGAGCAAGAGACTGGGGAGTACTCTGAGAAAGTCGGGTACTGTTGTTAGGTGCCCACCACCTGGTGCTCCTATGTGTCCGTGCTGTTCTAACTACAGCTCTCCACACAGTGGACCAAGTTCAAGGCTGTCTCATTGTGTATTCACAGAGGCAGCGATGTCCCCTTCAGAGCCAGAGTTCATACCACTGGCATATAGGTCTGATACCCGGCTTGGGGGTCTTTCCATCATGGCAGCTTATATTCTGTGTCCTCTCCTTCCACAGGCCTCTCCTTTGGCCCCTGGAGTGCTACAGCTCAAGTGGGGGTCCCAGATTTCTACACCCTGCACTGTCAGGGACCTGGGTCTCTGTGAGGCTTTTGCTTCTGTCTTGCTTTCTTCTAGCTTGAGGGTTAGAGTCACATCTGTGGCCAAGGTATAATATCCTGTGGTGTCCTCACTGGGTCATGGCTGAGAAAGGCCAGTGGCCTCAGGAGCGGGGAGATGGGCCATTCCTCTCTGGGTGTTGCCATCAGAGACCTCGCTCAGCATCTTATGGATGTGGCAGGTGCAATGCTGCCTCTGTCAGACCAGTGCTTACAAATTCCCCTGGCCTGTTCCTACCCTCGGCTCTGTGCGTGCTGCGTCCCTTCATGCTGGTCCTGAGAGTCGGTGGCACTGAGCCCCAGTACATCCTACACTCCTGGAAGACCATCCCTGTCGCACACTGGGAGGGTCTCCCTTCCCCACAATGTTGGTTCCATCTGCTGTGTCTCCTGTGGAGCTGGCACTGAGGCCCACAGTGCATGTCAGGTTTCCATGGGTGTCTGAATCAGGTCTTACATCCTCTTAGATTGGCATCTGGTGGCTTGCAAAGGGGAGCATTCTGAGTGAGAGCAGGGTTTGGCAAGGTACAATGGGAGGCCACAGATAGATGATGGCCAGAGGGTGTAGGAATCTGATTCCCGTGCTGTCCATGTTCTGAGGCTTGCACAGGTCCTTTCTGGGCCTCTTGCAGCTCCCTGAGGGTGGTGCTGCTGACCTCCGTTTTCTTCTGGAGGAAGCAGACAGCACTGAAATCCCTCCAAGCTCATGAGTGAAGAGCTGGGTTCACCCTGGTGCCAAGTCTGAGGTGTGTGCTCTCAGTCTTGCCGGAACACTCTGGGATGAGAAGCCCAGAGCCCTGCTGCCCACCCAAGTGGTGTGAAGCAGTTGAGGAGTCGCCCCGAGCCTCAGAAGTAAACCCCAGGGTTGCTTCACCCCGCTTCTCCTTCCCCAGGCCTTGGGGAGGAGGCTGGCAACAATTCTGGACCATGCCACTTAGGGTCCGGGTCTATGTAGCAACCTATGAACTCTGTGTGAGATGACCCCCTGGCTGCTGAAATCTTAGGAGGGGAACTAAATCAGTCTCATTGCTTCCCAGAGGAGCAGTGATTGTCCTGCACATAGCAATTGTGGTGTGCTGAGGCACCCAGCTGTGTGACTTGGGGCAAGTCATGGCCACCTCATAAGAAGCACAGTCTCCAGGAGGACAGGTTTCTCCCTGAACCTGCGGGCCCTCCGCTTTCACCATTGCAGGAAGGCCAGAGGGAAGGCGTGACTCAGGAGCGGCTAGTCCTGACATGGAGTGACATGGATGCGGGCTCACCGGAACCTTTGTGCCTGGAGCCCTGGGGCTGCTGTTTCCCCTTAGCTAAAGATGACACACATGTCCCCGAGGGCCTGGAGAATGTGAGCTGGCAGTGACTGGATCCCTCTTAGGACATGGGCATCAGGCTAGGGGCAGAGGACCAGGTGGAAGTGGCCATGGTGCACCAAATGCTTAGAGTGGACAACACGTAGGATTGCCAGGATGTGCCCAATGCAGGCACAGGTGCTACGAGTCTGTACGGGAGAGTTGATCTGTGCTGTGAGTCCCAGGGTCCCTTTCACCTTGGAAGCTAGCTCTGGCTTAGTGGGTAGAGTGGCTGTGCTGCTTGGGCCTGGTTGATAGTGTACCATGGCACTGGGAATGCCAAGTGCAGCAAACCCTGGTTGGACCCAGGATGGGTGTCCCTATCCCTTCCCTTTGTGTAGGAAGACTGGGTAAGAATGGTGGTAAGGAGTGCTCAGGAAAGCTTCTGGCCTGTTTCTCAGACAAAGGGTGTTGGCATTGAGTGGGGGATGCCAGAGTTGTGTGTGGGAGGTATCAGGGCTATGCTGGAGGGATGCCAGCAGTATGTTGGGGTGCCGAGCAGAGTAGCGCAGCCAGAGGTGAGAGACGCCATCAGAGCCGAGGGAAAGGGACTCCTGTGGGGGCCTGGGGTGTCAGCAAGTGGTCTGTGATCTTTATTTATTTTATTTTATTTATTTTTTTAACCTTTAATTTTTTTTCAGCTTTAATTGAGTTTATTGGTACATTTTAGGGATACAGTACAGTTACATTCATTGTTGGGATCTTGTTTGTACCTCTACAGAAGGCTGTAATGTGTTTTTTGTTTTTTTTTGTTTTTTGGTATTGGGGATAGAACCTGGGTCCTTGCGCTTGCGAGGCAGGCCACCAAACCGCTGAGCTAAATCCCCGAGCCTATTTATTTTATTTTTGGTACCTGGGATGGAACTCGGCCCTGGCCCAGGGTCTGTGATCTTTAGACGTCAGTTAGGATGCTGTTGGAAAGCCAAGTGGGGAAGAGGAGATTCCAGGTGTAGCCCCTTCCTGTGAGGTCCTTCACCCATGGCCCAATAGTGCTCTCCAGTCTTCTAGAATTGGGCTTGGGAGAGCCCTCCAGGGTCCCTAGCTCTCAGGAATGGAGCACCCAGGACTATCCAGCTGTCCCCAGGCTCCTGCAAGGCTCCCTAGCCCCTGCCCTTGCTCCCAGCCTCCTTCCTCCACTGTGGAGTTCAGGCTTGGCCAAAGCTAGCCATTGTTTCTTACACTCCTCCCAGTTGAGGGTGGGCCAGCGGCAGTTGCTGCAGTGCTTATTAAAACTTGGTCCCACCGCAGGTTCCTTAATTCTAGGCAGCAGAAGCCAGGGAATTAGTGTTCATGACTATTTGAAATAACCAGATCATTGGAGATTTCACATACTTGGGTCGAGTGAGGAGGGAATTCTTTTCATTGAGAATTTAGGGAGCTGGGAATATAGCTCAGTGACAACGCCTGCCTGGCATGTGCAAGGTCCTGAGTTCAATCCCCAGTACCCCCCCCCCAAAAAAAGTAGGGAAACCTGTGGGCCTGACTCATCACTTAACCTGCAGCCTCAGTGACTTAACATCTCTCAGCTTATTCATCTGAAGATGGAAGAAATATTAGTGATTGAGCCTGCTGTGCAGTATTCCCGTGGGAAGTAAAAGGAAGTGCACAGCATGTTTGTTCAGCAGGTGTTGTTCAGAACCTGCTGTGTGTGGTGTGAGGCCAGGTCATGGGATGGGAGAGGGTGCATGAGGCAGGTCATCATGGTTCTGTGTCAGTAGAATTCACCTTCTCACGCTGGGGTGTGCCTGGGTAACTGTCTGGCTTTCTTTACGGAGCTGTGATCAGGGTTAGGAGAGCTGCTCAGAGCTGGAGAGCTGTCCCTGAGGAAGTGACACTGGAAATGTTGCCTGACAGAAGGGACCCAGACCCTCTGAGAACAAGGAGCCTGAGGCCTGGGCATGGGTCAGGAGAGACTTGGAGAGAACGCTGGGTGAGCTGTGGACCTACTCCTTGTGCAGGCTGCCTGCCTCCCTTGCCCGACCTGGCCACACCTGCAGCTGGCACCCAGCCCCTCACAACCTAGTCTCATGAGGGCTCTGCTGTGACATTCTGTTTTCCTCAATAGAGGAAAGCCGAGTGTTTCTTGAGTATGCATAGAGCCAACATATCATTTCAATAGAATGTTTATAATTCCCTCTCTTAAGAAACGAGACAGTAACAAAAATGCCATAAACATTGTTGAAATTGTCCACAGTCCATGGCTTATAAGAATCACAGGGTAAGGGCAAATGAGACAGCTTATTAAAGACCCTTGGGCTGAAGATTTAGCTCAGTGTTTCCACCTCCTCCCTGGCAAGCACAAGGTGCTGAGTTCGATCCGTGGAACCCATAAAGAAAAAAAGAAAGAAGGAAGGGAGGGAGGGCGGGAGGGAGCGAGGGAGGGAAGGAAGGACAGAAAGACCCTTGCCTGTTTTTGTTTGAAGTTTTGCTAAAATATTTTGTTCTAATATCTTATGTAAAAATAAGTGCCAGCTATTCAGCGTTTTGGTGTTTTTTTTGTCTTTTCAAAGTATTTGCACAAACTGGTTCTGCTAATCCAGTGACTGTCAGCCTTGAGACGGCATATCGCCCCTTGGTGTGCTATTCAAGACAGTGTTGTGAGGGTGTCACCATGGGTACGAACATGAAGACAAGTCCTGGCTTACATGCTTCCACAGCTGCACTGTGCCATACGTGTCAGCAGAGGAGACTGATGTTGTGGACAGTGGTTTCCAGGGAGCCAGGACCTGTTTGGGCCCAGGGAAGAAGCTTTGCTGTAGCTTAGGCAGATTGAGGTGGCCTGGACCAAGTTGGTGGCACCACAGCAAGTCTCCAGGGTGTTTAGGAGAAGGACCCATAATGAAGTGAGAGACATGTCCTAGATGGCCTGGGGCTCTTGCTAGAGTAGCAGGCCAGGTGGTGGAGCTTGTGCTGAGAGCAGAAACGCTGAACTGAGGGCAACTCCAAGCTGGAGTGGGGCTTAGGGCTCAGTAAATTGGAAGTGGATGGGTCATTTGCTTGATGAGTTCTACAAGGTAGGTTCCCATGAGTCTGACGCTTAAAGGAGTTTGGGATAGCCGGGCATTGTGGTACACACCTGTAATCCCAGCACTTGGGTAGCTGAGGCAGGAGGATCGCTGTGAGTTCGAGGTTAGCCTGGGCTACATAGTGAGTTCAAAGCCACCGTGAACTACATAGTGAGTCCCTGTCTCAAAAAACAAAGCAAAAGGACTTTGGGATGAGGCAGAGGTTTGTGAGCTGTGTGAATCCAGCCTTTGCAGTCGGGGCCCCTGGCTATAAAGGATGAGAAACTTCACAAAGCATGCTGCAGCTGTTTCCAAGTCCAAGGTTGTATTTCCAGTGCTCCCAGGCTCCAAGCCCTCTTTTCCTTTTCCTTCTTGGCTCAGGAGCCTTCCTGGTTCTGAAAGGCGAGGGCGAGCACTCTGGCCTTGGCCTTCCCAGATGGAAGGGAGGGCATTCCTGGGGATACCCTGGGAGAAGCTGCACTGGGCTGCCTGGTGCCAGAGCCGGGTAACGGGGAGGGCGACTGCCCTCACTGCTGCTGCTGCTGCTGCTGCTGCTGCCGCCACCACCATTGCTCCTGCTGCTGAGAAACAAATCGGGATGACTGGGCGGAAGGTCAGGAGTTTAAGAGCTTGTTTGATTCAAGACCCGGGTAAGAGACAGGAGGGGAGTGCACTAGTTTTATATGTGGATCCTGGTATTTTCTTTGAGTTGGGGTGGAGAGTGTAGGGGCAGGGAGGGAAGGCAGGCCGCCAGAGGGCATGCTGCCAAGCAGAGCGCGGCTAATGCAAACCATACGGCCGGCAGGCGCACGGGCGGGCAGCAGCAGCAGCAGCCCATCTCCTGGCCAGGCATAATGTAGTCCTTGCAGGCGCGCAGGCAACAAGGTAGCCTGGGCAGTGTGGCCACTTAACCCTTGAGGTGCTGAGTGCAAGTGGGACTGTTTCTCCCACGCATCAACACTGCTACCAAGTGTCTATCCTGAACATAAGCTGGTTAGCATCCTCCCTGCTTCGACACTCCAGTCACCACCAGCGCCCCTACCTGAGCTGTGATGACCAAAACTGTCTCCAGGGAGCCTCAGTATTTGTGGGGTACACACCCCTGGGGGACAGCCACTGGCCTCACACAGGCGGCTTCTGCTGCTGGCACAACCTGGCCTATACGTTCAGACAGTGTGTGCAGTGCCACTGACCTGAGCACCTGTGAGGGGTGGCAGCAACCAGGGTCGGGGAGACAGCCTTGCTGGGTTGCCCAGGTAATTGGAAGCCACGACCAAGCTCTTTGTTGTCCTACTCACCTCTCCCAGCAGACCGAGTTCATTTATTCTTTTGTGAGTGGGAAGCACAAAGCCTGCTTCTTGATTATCTCTTGGCAGACTTGTGATGCTGTCCCTTTTCTCTGCCTATTCAGAGAATCTGAGGAAACGTGCACAGGGATGTCCACCTCAGTGGTGATCAGACTGAGAGCAAACGGAGATGAGCTCCTCTTGTGGCCTTGGGGTGGCCATGTAGACCTGGGGTTCTTTACAGAACAACACCATCTCTGTGGAAGGATCAGCTCAAGGATCACCTGATTGGCAAGTGCAGAGACTTCCAGTGGTCTTGTGCTGCCCTGCTTAGTAAATACTCTGTGACGCAGTGCTGAGTGCAAAGGCAAGTCTTAGAATGATATGTGTGCCTTGGTCCGATTTATACAGGAGAGCTGCACACACGTGCTGTGTTTGTGTGCACACCCATCAGAGACACTGGCCAGCTGACAGCTCACTGTGAACAGTGACTGCGTCTTGGGGGAGCGGTACGTAGAGTTAGGGAGCCAAACGAGTTTTCATGTTCTTGGCTGTGTAATTGGTGTTCACCTCTACAATGAGCTGGCATTCATGTGTTCCTTGTGTGGCTTTTATGAAGGCAAAAACAGACCCAGAGAAAGAAAAACTTTTGTTCTCACCTCCCTTGTGCCTCACCTAGTTTTGTCCTTGGACAGCCACTGTCAGCTAGGGAGGCCTCTGCATGGGGATCCAAGGGCTGGCCTGGACCCATTCTCCAGGGAGGCTGAAGGGGCCACCTCCCTGCCCCAGGGTGGCCCACAGGCACCCAAAACGTCTGTGTGGTTCCTGCACTTGGCCCCACGTGACCCGTGCCCCCCTTGCTGCCATACCAGAGTACTCAATACATGCAGCCTTGCTCTTTTGCAGACTGTGTGTGTCTGGTTGCTGTCTGGTTGCCTCAGGTCCCCTCCCAGCTGTTTCTCCTCATCTCTCCCAGGCTGCAGTCCCTTTCTCCCCATTCATATCTTCTCCTCTTCTCAGAGAGGCACAAAGACCTGTTGTTCTGGCTCTTCCTGGGCTGTCTGTGGCCTCCTGCACATTAGCATATACAAATACTCTTGTCCCTTTGTGGGGGCTGCCACCTTCCCTGACAACACTCGGGAGACCCGATGCAATGCTTCCGTTGCCCCTCTGCCACAGTGGGGGAAGCTGTGAGGTAGTGACAATGATGTCAGGGTTTCTTTCACTCTCTGGCTTTTTAAAGGCAAAGATATATCAAGGCCCAGAGAAGTTTAAGTCTTGTGGTTTAGACAGGGATCTGGCTCCAGAGCTTGTGTACCCACCACCTGGCTTCTGTGTGTCACTTGTGACTGTGCAGTGGTCTGTGACATCCTTGGAGCTGTCCCCTGGTTTGGCCTCTCCATGTTTCAGATTTCTGTAGCTGCTGTGGCTCCCTGGGAGGGACCCTGCCCACCAGCAGCTCAATAGGCCTTTCAGGATCACCCCAATCTTAGGAGACTTGGGCCTCAAGAGAGGAGGGGTCTGGTGTGGCCCTACAGCCCACTCCAGTGATACTGTGTTCTCGAAATGCGGCTGTGCACAGAAGCACGCTGCCTGTATCATGGGAGAGGGGATGAGACTAGTATGTGGAGGTTCCATATGCTGAGAATCCAGGAAGAAGGGCTCTGGACCCCAGCACCGGGTGCTTGAGAGGACTGCGCCATGCAGCCACTGTGCTGGGAGCAGTGTTTGAGTGGGTCCCTTGTATCTTCCAAGTGGTCCCTGGGGAGCCCTTTCCTGGCCAGTGCTATGGAATCTGGGCTTTGGGGCTCCAGAACCTGGCCTCTTACAGCTATGTTCCTGCGCAGCCTACTGGCCTCTGAGGTGGAACCAGGTGACCTGCTGCAGCCAGGTGGAGGTTTTTGCTTTATTGCTGGTGATGGGGCCAGGCTGGCATCCCAGTCTCTGCTCTTCCACTGTTTTGTAGCTCAGGGAGGCTGGAGGCTGGTGGGTCCCTTGAGCAGTAGTGGCAGTGGGATGCAGAGCAGGCAGTGTGCAGACATGATTCTGCCTGTGCCTTGGGCCTGAGTGAGTCTCTGTAAGGTCATATTATGGCCATGTATTACATCTTGGGACACTGAGACTTCCTCCCAGGCCATACTGCTATCTATGGGACCTCACTGTCACTGCCTAGTGGGGCCCAGCAAGGTACCATTTGTAGCCAGAGCACCTGGCTGGGGCCTGTGCCCTCCTGCTTTGAGTAAAGCTCTGGCCTGGCCGCAGCTCATGGTCTGACCCTGTAACCTGTGTGAAAGGCCACTGGCCATTGGTGGGATGCTGGTGGTCAGTCCCATCCCGGCCAGCAGTTCGTCTGCCCCAGCCTCCTTCCCACTGCTGGCTGTGGTTCACAGGGAGCCCTTTGAGGGGCTTTTTGATGTGCACCGTGGATGTTTGGCTCGACCAAGTTTGTTTGCTTAAGCATTACTCTTGCCAGTTCATTCGAATCTTCTCTTTCTTTTAAAAATATGCTGCTTGCCAAAGGTTATTCTGGATCTGTTTTTGTTTATCAGGTAGAATTGTTCCAGTGCAATTGAAAGCAGACCCACATGTTTACACGCACAGGAGCTGCTTGCCAGGGCACACGCACACGCTGACATGCATAGACGCATGGTGTGGGGCAAATAAGCCAGCGCCCTTGAAGTCCACAGGCTGGGAATAGGTTCTGAAGAAGCACTTCTTTCCCCAGGACTTGTAGCTTGAAGGTTTCTATCCCCAGGTGTTGGCAGTGCAGAATGTTAGGCTGGCAGAAACCAGGGACGGTCATCGCTGTGGGGTCCAGCAAGTGTGCTGGGGATATGGGGGCCGTGGCCATCCATAGATGTTCCTTGTGGGCCTGGCTTCTTTCTCCATGCCTGGTCTCCTCCTGTTCTTAGGCTGCTGGCAGGCTGCATACTAGATGGAGGCTCTCAGCCTTCAGGCAGCAAACAGGGCTGGCTGGAAGTCAGCCAAGAGCTGTGAACTCCCTTCTAAGTGAAAGGCCCTTCCTTGGGGACACAGCTGGGTGCCTTCTGCCAGAAGTCCTGCAGTGGATTTCTTCAGGAGTGCCTCTCTCTGTCCCCACTGGGATGACTGTGGCCAGAGCTAGTTCCTTTCTGGAGTGGATTCATCCCCATACCCTTGGGGTCCCGTGGGTTGTTGAGTTTCACAGAGGGCCCAGATGGCTAAGGGTTGCCCTCTTTTCAATCCCAAGTCTACCCAACAGGGAGGTGAGGGTCTCACTGGATTGGCGTGAATTGTCCAAGAGGCAGGCCTGTTAGCCAGTATGTGTTTGATTCCCAATGATGGGAACCAACTCAGATGCACGTAAGGGAATCATTCTTGCTTCCATAACCAAGAAGTTACTCTGGGCCCGACAATCTGGGGCTTTTGACTCTCAGGACTTACTTTCTCTCCTTTTTTTGCAGTACTGGGGATTAACCTGGGGTTTTCACATGAGCTACAACCTCAGCCCTTTTTTATTTTGAAACATGATCTTGCTAAGTCACTAAGTTGTCCAGGCTGAGCTTGAACTTATGATCCTCCTGCCTCAGTTTCCTGGATCTGGGATGACAGGTGTACACTGTCACACCTAGCTTCAGTTTTCCCTGTGTCTGTCTTGTTCCATGATTTTCTCTGGCCCTAGGCAGCTGTCTCCTGGTGTCCTGGGCAACCCTGACTGGGCTGCTACTCAACTCCTGCTGCCCTGCAGTGCTGGAAGGCACCCGGACTTGGCCTCATGTAGGGTGCAGCTGATGAGAGGTGTGTGGCAGTGTCCCCAGGAATCAGGCACCAGGGCCTGGTGGGTGGTTCACATGGGCCTTTTATACCAGGGCAGAAAGGGGTGTTCCGGTGTGGTGACATCTGTGTGAAGCTGCTGTCACCCATTTATGTCACCTCATCTGCTTCTTGTGTTAGCTCAGCAAAGGCAGGAACAGCTTCAGCTCTGTCCTCACGCAGCTGGGAAGGCGGAGGAGACCCACATGTCAGCACTGAGATACTATCCCTTCGACCTCAGCCCCGTCAGGTACAGCATGGAGCCACATGTCAGCCCCCTGACCAATGTGCGGACACAGCCACACTACAGGCCACATGATGATACTGCTGTGGGGCCGCTGTCCCCGCCACCCACACAGTGTGGACATCTTTTCCCTTCAGTAAATAAAGATCAAATAGCCATGATGTGGACTGTAAAGCACAGAAGTAACTTTGTTATCTATATTTGGGAATCTTTCTAAAATGTATTTTATACTCCCTTGTTTCCCCAAACTACACAGTTCTTCCTAGAATAGTGCTTATAATTTCTCCTTTCTGATGACTAAGCTCATTTTGATGAGCTGGTTGGTTCTTTGTGATCGGGCCTGTAGAAGCACGTGGCCCTGGTGGCCTGCCCGGTGGGATGGGACACTGGTCCTACAGGCCACCTGGACTCCTTCCTCAGAGAGGCCTAGATGTGAGCAGAGGTCCCAGGTGGGCTTTGGGCCCTTGGAGAGCTTTGTGAGGCAAGGAAAACATGGAAGGGTGGAGGTGGTAGAAGGAAGGGCCCCGGGCCCATGCATAGGCCCGTGGAGCTGACTTGGATGCCCAGTGTGGGTGTGAGCGGCTGTCTGGGCCCAGGCTGGGGCTTGTGTGAGGTCGGATTGGGAGGGAATGAGGACAGGCTATGGTCAGGAGCCTTCATGGTGGCTGTATCCAGGGCAGAGCAGGAAGAAGGGTGGTACATAGCGGCTAGGCTTCCGGCTCTTGTGATAAGGGAGATGTGCTGCTGTGGAGCTGTGGGGCCTTGGTCCCTGGGGACTTGAGGTCACTGACAGTGTGGGGTTCAGAAGCCGTTACTTATTGAAGAGCTGTCCTGGCCAAGTGTGATGACTTGTAAAGCCCCTGTAAAGGAAGGACTGTCCAGAGAGGTGGCAGGCCTCTCCCATCCACACCACACCAGCTCCTCGGTGCACTGCAGGTCGGCTCTGCCTAGGTCTGCTGTACCTCTGTCTACCTCTGCCCACTCCTGTCCATAGCCAGTGTCTTCCCCACCCTGCCATTGCACATGTGCCCTGTAGACTGCCTGTCTGTTCTTACACCAGCTCCAGCATCCTGAAGATGCCTGCCCTCAACCCCTTGGCTGCCCTTTCCTGGCTGGCCCCAAGCCCATGCAGCATGTTGTGGACTCCTGGGAAGCTTTAACAACATAGGTTAACTTCCTAAAGAAGGAACTCAATAATACCTGTTAGCCAGTTAGATGGCTTTCTCTCTGGAGTGGTATAAATACTTTTCCCACATATGTTTGTAGTCATAAATATGTATGATGGTGTTTTGTGTGTTTTAAAGCTGTACATAAATGGCAACATTCTCCACTTACCCCACTCCAACCTTGCTTTTCTCATTCAGCATCGGTTTCCAGGTTTATCTGTATGGATACATGCAGTCCTTATCCATGAGTTTTCCTGCTGCGTGCTGTTCCATAGTATGACCTGGCTGTGGCATCCATCTTTTTGGGGTGGATGTTTGCAGGGGACTTTGGCACCCTCCCCTGTGGCTCGTGTGTGTGTACATCCTGGATCTGTGTTCGGTGTTTGTCCCTACTGGTGCCTCTGCCTCTCCGTCAGGCAAAGTTTGATCTGGGTGGGCAGGGAGTCAAGTTGTGCATCTTAGGGGGAGCATCTGTATCAATTTGGGATCTTTCTCCAGGGAGATTTGTCTTCCCCATGTATTAGTTCGGTCATATATCCCATTTATAGTGGACCACAGATATGCAATTTATACTTTGGGTTCTGACCTGGTGCTGTATTATTTTGCCACCCGAGTGTTGCAGCCTTGACCCCTGAGTGCTCGCTCAGGCTGGGCCTGTGTCCGCTGGCACTAAGAGGTACTCCAGGTTTGTCTTGCATTTCCCTGCCTCCAGGAAGCCCAGCTGTCTTTACTGGAAGATGGTACTGCTCATCAGGAGACATGCTGGGCACAGCGACAACCCCCCACCAACACCCTTGCAGTGACAGGTGCAGGTGTACCCACCAGTGGGCAGAGCCCAGATTGATGTCTCATCCTAGCCTTTGATCCCTGCTTGTCTGTTACCTGATAGTGAGACGCCCGAAGCCCGTCCTGTGCCTCTGCTATAGAATTCTTACCCTGCTAACAGAGGTGGTTTTTGATGTTTCCATTCAGGCAGACACTTGAATAAGTGAACCCCAAAAGCTTCTGTGGCAAGTGTAATGGTGACTGTGGCTTTCACCTGTGAGCGTGCCTTAGGGGACCCTCTTCCAGCAGGCAGAGGAGAAGTCCCTGTGATACGGTGCCCCAGTGCAGAAGGGAGGAGACCCCCGGAGACCATGCCAGCCTGTCAGCTGCATTAATTGGTGAGAGTAAGGAGGCCAGAGGGTATGGGAACCATGGCAGCTACACCTCATTCTCGGTTAGCCGTGGCTTCCTTAAGGCCTCCCAGCACTGGGATTGTTAGTGGGAACACAAGTATGGCTGTAACCAAGAGAGAAAAATGATGCTGCGAGCTGTGGGCTGAGAAACCCTGAAGGCTGCTTTCCTGGGGCCAGGAGGAAGAGGGTGTCTCTGAGACAGCCAGGGATATCCAAGGGTCCCTTTCAGAGTACAGCCAGAGGTGAGTACAGCAGCTATAGCAGGTAACTTGAACTTACTTGTTAATTGTTTAAATTGGAAGCAACCCATTGTCATGACAGGAAGAAAATCCAAATGATATAAAAGAGGTAAAGTGTATTTCCCACCGTAGCATCATCCTGGTTTCACCTCTGCATACCCAGGTGTCCCAGTGGACACCACTCCATTTTACTGTGTATAATGACACTGTACTGTGCCTTGTTTTGTACCCTGAGTTTTTCCCCACTAGAGATGTGTGGATGATACTCTTGAATGAGAACAGATCAAGTTGCCTTTTTCCCTCTCTTTTTTAACCACTGCAATGGTAATGGTATAGATGCATCTCTATTCATTTACCTGGTCTTCTCGTGACAGACACTTTCTCTTCCTTCCAACCTTTTGTTTAACTTCATTTTTTAAATATTAAATTTGAGGCACAGGTGCATTTTTCAGTTATCTTGGGTAAGTGATTTTTGGTTATTAAAACATTTTCCAGTAATCTTTAAGAGGTTGCTTTGTCAAATGCTACAAAGATAAAAATTAGGTCTGTGACCAAAGGATGTGTTTTTCTGAGGACAGAGAGGGGCCGAAATGGGACCTTGAGTCTGGGTATCCTGACTCATGTCCTCTTCAGTGTGTCTGGTCAGGAGAGGGAGGATATGTGAAGTCACCACACTGCCTTGCTCTGACAGTGGGCTCTGGATGGGGCCCTCACTGGGGAGACTGATCTCTAGGACCCAGCAGAGACCCAGGCCCAGAGAGGGGTCAGGAGTCCTTGTTGGACAGATGCGCACCTGAGCCTGGGAGGGGTATGCACTGTGGCCACCATCCCCTGCAAGGGCTCATGGGTATGCTGATTGCTGATGCCTTGGAGTGAGGTCTGCACTCCTCAGGAAGCTGGAAAGTTGGACTCTTCAAGTGAGGCGTTCCCTTGTTAAATGTCGACTAAGGTTTTTAATGAATGAAACACAACACATTTGCAGCCTAAATCCTGCCTTTAGGTGATCTCTGGGACCTCTCTTCACCTGTCTGTATGGCACACTTGATTGACTACCTTTCTCCAGGGGTCCCTTGTCCTATATGGGGCTTCCCTCCAGATAGGGACCTATGGGTGCTGGGTTCATTGCTGTGGGGCCACCAGTATGGTAGAGGGGACTGTGGTGCTCACCTTCACTGTACTTACTGGTCATCCACTGATTTATTTTTGGCAAGTGACTGCTTAGTTCTCTTACACATTTTTGTATATCGGGTGGTTTATCTTATTTTGATCTGTAGGAATTCTTATGTATTTAGGCCACAAGTCCTTTGTCAGATAACACTGACATTATTTCTTCCAATCTGAAACTTGCCTTTTATTTTCTTAATTGTATTTTTGGAAGGTTTTTATTGATGAACATTAGTTTATTCTTTTCTTATGGCTTATGTTTTTTGTTTCCTTTCTAAGAAATCTTTTCCTGTGTTGATTTCAGAGTTTTAAAGATATTCTCTTATGTTTTCTTCTGGAAGCTTAATAATCTTAGCTTAGTCCATCCAAAATTCATTTTTTATATGATATGAAGAAAAGATTGAAATTTTTAAAAATATATATGTCTATGCAATTGTTTCAGCACCTTTTAATGAAAAGATTTGCCTTTCCCCATTAAATTGCCTTAGCATTAAAAAAGAAAAAAAAAATCAAAGGACTGAACATATATCTGTTTCTGGACTGTATTCTGTGCTGTTGATCTGTCTACTTTCATTCCATTCTCATGCTGTCTGGTTATAGTAGCTTTTAAACTTCTATAAACCAGAATTTTATAGTAAATTTTGAAATGAGGTAGTGTGAGTCAACTTTGTACGTTTCACACATTACTTTGGATCTTCAGATCCTCTGCATCCATATAAATTTTCAAATCAAAGAAATTTCTTTAAAAAAAAACTGTTGGGCTTTTGGCATTGGGAGACATCTGCAGAACACTGATGACTAGTGACTCCAACCTGAGTACCCTTCCATGGACATGGTATAACTTTCCCTTAATTGAGACTTCCTGTTTCTCCCAGTAATGCTTTGCAGTTTAAAATGCAGTTTATACATCACTTACTAAATTTGTTTCTGTATTTTATTATTTGGTACTATGGAAAATCATTTCATATTGTAGTTATTTGTGCTACTATGTAGAAGTATAATTGATTATATATTTTGGTCTTATATTGCTGTGGTTTGAATATTTTTTTCCCCTCTGAAAATCATGTGAAATTCAGTTGCCATTGTAATAGTGTAAGAGGTAGGACCTTTAAGAGGTGTTTTCTGCCTTGATTATCAATTTAATTAAATGTGTGTATACATATACATACATATGCACACACAGATAAAATTATTCAGGCTTTTATTCTGTGTCTGTATTATATTTTTACAAGGAGGTTTATTTTTGCCTGTTGGCATAAAATTAATTATAATATCCTCATTATCCTTTTATGTTTTTTAGAATCTGTGATAATATCAGGTTTTCCCCCCCCCCCCCTCGCTGTTGCTCTTTCTCTCTCCCACTACTGGAAGTTGAACCTAGGATCTTTGCACTGAGCTAGGAACCCGGCCCCAACCCCCTTTCTGTGAGACAGGGTCAAAGTTGTGATTCTTCTGCCTCAACCTAAGATTGCTATTTTTTTTTAAGACTGCTAATTTTTGTTTCTCCTCTTTTTGTGGTTAATCTTAGGTGATTATCAATTTCCTTAATCTTTCCAAATAGCTAACTTTTGGTTTTGTTGATTTTTTTTCCTCTTGACCATTGATTTTTTAAAACTATATTATTTTTTTCTTCATTTTGGGTTTACTCAGCAGGTTTTTGTTTTACTTTTTTGTTACTAGGGACTGAACTCAGGACCTTGCGCTTTCAAGGCAGGTGGCAGAACCACTAATCTAAATCCCCAGCCCCAATCAGCAGTTTTTTAATCTAGCCTCTTGTGATAAGACATAGATAAGTAATTGTTGACCTTCTTTTCTAATGTATACATTTAGAACTAAATTTTACTGTAAGTTTCATTCCACTGACATGGCATTGTTTTGATCATTTAATTGAAACTACTTATGGTGTTTTTTTTGTTTTGTTTTGTTTCTGGCACCGGGGCTTAAACTCAGGACTTTGTGCTTGCAAGGCAGGCGCAGAGCCCCTGAGCTAAATCCCTGGCTATAGTTTCTTTGGCCCATTGATTATGTGTGCTTCATTTCCAAACATTTAAAGATTTTCTGGTCACTTTTGTTGGTGGTGTGTATACTTTGTGTGGTCGGAGAACAAACACTATGGCTTCAGTGTCCTGAAGTGCACTGATAATTATTTCATGGTCAGCCTGTGAATTGTGCTGAAACTGCAGACCAAGGGGTGACCCTGGAAATGTGGCTGGATGGATGACAATGGGCAGTGATGGCTGAGGTGAGGGACGTGGAGGGTGTGCGGAGACCCAGTTCAGAGAAGGGAGCACCCTGTGAGGTCATCCTCCCTTTCAGCTCTCTCTGTCTTACTCCAGCCACCTTTGCCACATCCTTGTAGGGTTGCATTAACACCCAAGCTTCAGAGGCAGAGTTGCCACCTCTGCTGCTTCCTGACTTGTGACCTTGAGTGAGTGACTTCACCTTTCTGGGTTCAGTTAATTTTTCGAAAATGATGATGGGAATACCTTCCCTCTGATGTTGTTGGAGAATTAAATTTTATAAATGTTATATATTGTATACTAAAGATATATTATATATTACATAAATAATTTTTTTCATGGTTCCCAGACTTATAATGGCAGAGATTTTTGTTGTAGCATCCAGGGAACCCTATGCTCACATGTGGATGCATCTCCCTTGGGGCGGTGGTGACAGCCTTATGTCTTGCTGTTTGTGGGAAAGCTGCTCCCTATCCATGGCTGGGCATTTGGCTCCAGGGACCCAGAGGAGATGGTCAGCCTAGGGCCAGGGGTGCTGATGCCTTCCCAGGGTGCTTTGGGAAGGAGCCATCAGGGGTCCCCACTGTGGGTCCTGGCTGCCTTCTGTTCCCCCACCTTAAAGATGGCCAGGAATACAGCTTGCTGATGCCATCAGGGCTGCATTAGGAGTGCATACAGGGAGCCCTATGTCTTCTTGGAGTTTATTCTGGGAGGGGAAACTTAGAGTAGACAGGGAGATTAAGCCCCATCATCCTAACAGTTCACAGATGTCAGCCATCGTATCTCTAGGAAGGACCAATCAACTCTGCCAGGCACAGAGGGTGAGAAAGCCTTCAGCAGCAGCGCTGTGTGCCTCCCTGGGTAGGTAGCAGGCACCTGTCCCTTAGTCACAGCACACAAGACAGCCAAGGGGGAGGGGTCCTACAAGTGGACCAGGTGGCTCAGTGAAGACAGGTGGGCTCTGAGAATAGAGATGTGTGCCCTGCTTCTGGAAGACAAGTGGGTGTTCCCTAAGGGGAGACCATGAGGGAAAGGCCCTCCATCAGAGGGAAAGGTGCACGCAAAGCCCAGAGGAGCAGAATAGCAAAGACCTTTGTGTCTGGATCATAACTATTGCAAAATGGAAGCAGGAACACAGCATCACTCCCTGTGCTGCTCCATTGTGGTAGAGAATCCGCCCTGGCACCTACCTCCAGCTTCTGCTGTGTCCATAGTGCTGGAGAATGGCTGTACCCTGGCATAGGGCATTCTGAGTTTCCACACAGGGTGCTTGTCCAGGATGGGTTGTTTTATAGGGTCTTTTAGACCCTGGTGAACACAGGGCACTGACTCACCAGCTGAAGCAAGCTCTGGCACCCCAAGCTGCTTCCTGTCTGGCCCTGGCAGCCATGCTGTGGCCCTCAGTGCCACCTTAGGTGTTGGCCAATCACAGGAGCCAGGGGGTGGGGCTGTTCTGGGGTTTAGGCAGGAAGGGAAATAAGTTCAAAACTGTCACCTGTTTGTAGTTTTCATAATTTTTGATTTGGCATTTTGATCAGTCTGGTTTTGTTCAAGGAAATGCATCCGTATCTCATAACAGGAAACCCCTTTTGTGATCTTTACTTCAAGGCATTTTTCTCTCTATTTCCCCCTACTTTTTTTTTTTCTTGGCAAAAATACAAACCTAATATGATGTTCGTCTTATTAAAAGTTCAGCATAAAAAAGTTCAGCATAATTTATTGCTATTGGTTTGTTTACAAAATAAACAATTCCAAACTCTATAACATAACTTTCTGACAGTCTCTGCCCTTCCTTCCTTCCTTCCTTCCTTCCTTCCGTGCTTCCTTCCTTCCTTCCGTGCTTCCTTCCTTCCTGGGGTGGGAAAAGGACACAGCCTGGGAGAAGTTACATGGTTCCATGCCGAGTTCCTTCCTGTCAGAGCCACTGTCCTAGACAGCTGCTCAGTAGCCAGTGAGGGAGACAGACAGGCCAGTGTGGGACAGAAGCTCATCCCTGAGCCGCACCTTCCCGCCTAGTGAGGGTGTGGAGTGGGAACCAAGGAAGGTCTGGAACTGTCCCCAGCCCAGTCATCCCCTGCTCAGGGTCCCTATGGGAAGGGTGTGAATGGGGGACAGCAGGAAAGAAGCCAAAGAAGCGCTTTCTGGTCCAGGGGCTTGGTCCTCCAGCCTCGCCCTAGACTCGCATGACTGATTCACTGGTGGAGGTCACCCCACCACCACGGTCCCCAGATCACCCCATCAGCCTAGAAGAGAGGAAGGATGAGAATGACAGAGTTTGCTGGCCCAAGCCTAGAGCTGAGCTTGCCTGGCCACCTCTGTCTCCTGGCAGATAGGAGACTCTCTCCTCAGAGGTCAGGACCAGTGGGTCACATGCGGATATACCAACCTGAAATCCAAAAGAACTCCTGGGAAAATGTAACCACATAGGATCTTGGTATATAATGCACAGGATCGGGCTTCTGCTCCTTTTTTTGGTGGGAAGAAGGTGAGGTGGAGGCGGAGAAAGGAGACAGAGCTGACAGTCTCACGGGGCACCATCAAATGTACTCTGGCGCTGACCTGGCCATCCTTAAACCCTCACCCAGCCTCCCATACTCAGGCTGCCCTGATGTGGCCCTGCCTTCCTTTGTGGCCCTGGCTGTGGCCCTGTCCTCTGACAAAGCAACTGCAGTTCTGCTTTCTTAGTCAACCCCAGCATCTGCAAGGTCTGCACCTCTACATCCATGCAGGGTATATCTGTGCAGGCTCTCGGAATGGCTGAGGCACCTCCTCACCTACCTTCTTACCCCTCTGCCCTGTGCATTCACCCTGCCCCCATCTGTCCCTCTGGCATCTTATAGTATTGCTACCATTTGCAGTCATCCATTGGCTTTTGTACCCCTGTTGAAGCCTGAAAGGGGGGGTTTGGATTTGTCCAGATGGTGCAGGGCCTGGCTGAAAGTATGGGTCTCTGAAAGGCCCCCGGTGGTGGCCAGAGGACTGTGACCTTGGAGCAGAATGGGGTGCTGTAGCCTGTCCAGTGCCCTGTCATCTAGGTGCACCTCACGTTCTGTATCACTCAGAGCCCTAGAAGTTTGGCCAGGCCCCAGCAGTCTTTTCTTTTGTGGGTACAGAAGTGTGGTATCTGGGGTGGTGTACCTGCTGGGGTCTAGCAGCATGGCCCGGCCTCTGTCCTCTGGGAGACTAGAGATGCATGGGAACACCCAGAATAAACGGTGTGGGGAGGAGCAGCATCCAAGAGCCCAGTCCCCCAAGGTGCTGAGTCAGAAGTCTATCCTGAGACAGTGCTTGGAATGGGCTCTGCCCTCTCTTACTGTCCAGTTGGTTGACCGCTTCCCAGGGAGTCACCTCCTCCAGTGCTGTCTTTGTTTTGGATTGGAGGCCTGAACCTCACTGGGGTGGTTTCCTCTGGAGGGATTAAAAGACCCCCAGACTCCTCATGGACAGAGATGCTTCAGGAGGGAGATGCCTATGTTAGGAAGCTGGCCAGGTGGTAGCCACAGAACAGTGTCCACTGTTGAACCAGAGAACAGGAAAGCCAAGGTCAGGATGGCTCTGTATGCTCCAGAGCTGCCTAGGTTCCTCTGAGACCTGTTGGAAGTCTCCATGGAGCTTCAGTCTTTGAGGCCATCCCAGGTCCTAGCTGAGGTTGTGAGCTGTGTTCTCTGTGCCACACCTATGCTATAATCAAATATATTTTTGAGCAATTGAAAAAAAACAAAATGTAAAGTTTTAAAATTAGGCATTTCTGTGACTCCCTGGCAGATCCCTTGTCTAACATGTATGAAGCTCTGGGATCCATTCCTTGCAACACAAAATAAATTGAATAAATATAAAAAGTAAAAATAAAAATAAATTGAAGAGCTTTCTAGCTAGCTCTGTGAAGCTACTCCCACCACATCCTCAGATTTTGGATTCAAACCGGTACTTGTTACATTCACCCCGGAATCCATAGTCCATGAACCAGCCAGTGCTGCTGCTTGCCTCACACGCTTTCCAGGCACCTTTTGGACATGTGGCACTGGAGCAGTGCTGGTATGGCTCTGTGGGCCCCAGGGACAGGCCGGGAGGTATGGGGTGCTGTCCTCCCAGGATGCAGTGCTGGTCAGCCAGCTGTGCTCACACCTGCTTCAAGAAATCCTTTTGCCTTGGGACAGGTGAGCACTACCCAGATCAGCACAGCTTGTTCCCTCATAACCATCCAGCTCAGAGTGTGTGCTGTCCATGTCCGTGATGTGCTGTATACAGCTGGTCCTAGAGAGGGCAGTGGCCAGCCCTGAGTCAGGTCTGTGCTTGGATCTTGGCTCAGTGTGACCTGCAGCATGGGGGCTTGGGCCTTGCTCCTCTGAGACCACATGACCCTCATTTCTCATGTGGGACCATGTGAGATGCCTGCTTCCCAGAGAGGACCTATCCTCCACACACGTTGGCCGCCTCTTCCTTTCTTCAGTGGAGTTGTGAGAATTCAACCAGAAAAGACATAAATCTCAGGAGCCCCATTCACTCTTCAGATGGACTGGAGCCCTGTGGAGATCCTTTGAGTTCCTAGCAGGACCTTAGACCTGGCCCATGGTTGGAGCTGGGCAAGGTCTCTTTCTCCAGCTCCTGCAGGCCCAGGAAAGGAGCAAGCAGCCTGATGCCTTGGGCTGACTCTTGGGGCATGTCCCTGATGCCTTTCTCCTTGTCTTGGAGTGTCCCCGCCTTCACTTTGTTCTACCATGTCCTGTTCTTGTCTCTAGCACTGTGTGCAGGAATCTGGCCCTTGATCTCGAGAGGCAATAATGATGGTAAAAAGCCGGTGTGATGAAATATGGTATATTATTAATGACGATTAAATGAGTTTCCCATTGCTGTTTCTGTTCCTATTGCATCTGTAATTAATGAGCACTAAGTTTTTGGTACCACTAGTTTAGTAGCTTAAAACAACACATGCCTGGGGCCGGGGTTTTAGCTCAGTGGCACCATGTTTGCCTGGCAAGTGCAAGGTCTTGAGATCGATTCCTGGTACCAGGAAAAAAAAAATCCAAAAAACATGCATGCATATGGGATAACGCAATATAAAAAGTAAAAGCTCCTTTTAGTACTATTTCTTTTTTTTTGTTTTGTTTTGTTTTTTGAAACAGGGTTTCACTATGTAGTTGAGACTGACCTGGAACTCACTATGTATGGTCTCGAACTTGCAGCAGTCCTCCTGTCTCAGCCTCCCAAGTGCTGGGATTACAGGTGTGTGCCACCACACCTGGCCTTTTAGTACCATTTCTTAAGAAGCTTGGTAAGTCTTCCTAGTTTTCCCTGTACATATATAAACAAAGAATAGCATGCCTATACATGCTTATCTGTGCGTTTTTTCCATGTCTCTTACATATACAGTAAATAACCATCTCTTCTTGGGTTTTTAAGCTGATTTCAGGTTTTTGCCCTTGATCTTTATAGTTAAACAGGGAGAAATGTAAAATCCTATAGTTGGTTTCTTCAGCCAGCTTTCCTGGCTGGAGAAACTAGACTTCCCACAGGATAGTGGTCATGGGTTGTTTGTCACCATGGCCCCAGGCTAGGGCAGGTCATGTGTATGCTAGCCGGTCCTAGGGAGGAGCTTCAAAAGGGACTTTGCAGAGTTGAGGCAGTGGGGGAACCCTTGGAGGCTTGTCCATGGTGAGAAAGGTGTCGCTGGGGGGCCTGGGCCCCACTGTCTGTCAGTTGCCCTGGCTTCCCCTCCCTTTCATAGCTCTTCCCTGCCTCACAATCAGGTCTTAGTGCAGCTTCCTTCCCCTGAGTAGCCTGAGCCCACCCAGTCTGTGAGCTTCTCCCAGGCTTTGGTGCCATGCAGGATGGCCACAGGACCAGAACACACAGAAGTGGAGGGTTGGTGGGACTTGCCTGCTGCAATTCACAGGGAGCCCAGCTCTGACCCTGCCCTTGAGATACAGGCCTACAAGGCCATAACGAAGTCCAGGGGAACAGCTGCTGGACTCTGGGCCTGATGAGCTCACTCACAGATACCAAACTCTCCTGCCCACTGCCTCCTAGGCCCCTCTGCCAACTTCCTCTTTTTCCTCTCCTTTCCTGGCTTACAACAAGCAGAGGGGAGAATTTAGGTTGGCAATGGGGCCAGAGGAGGGACTGGAACCCAGGAAGGACTTAGAACTGTGAGGAAGGGATAAGCAGAGACTCCGTGGAAATCCCCTGGGAGAAGGCCTTGGGGGCAGGAAAGGGCCTCTGCCTGAGACCCCATTGGGAAGGTGGCCTCAGACCTGTGTGGTCAGGGCACCCCCTGGGTGGCTGCTCACTGCACATGATGGAGTGAAGATGAATTTTTCTCATCGAAGTGGAAAAACTGCCCGATTTTTATCAGAGCAAGTTGGTTAGAGTGTTAGTTAAGTCATTTGTCAAAGCTCATTTAGTTGTCAAAATTAAATCATTTTCCCCCACTTCCTAGTGGATTGGTTATAATGATAACTTTCTTGGCATGACATTCATCATCATGGGCCGAAGGCAGAGGGGGAGGTGGGGCAGGGGTGGGAGGACCTCCCTCCCGCCATCCACAGAGATGGGGCTCCTTCCCTTTGTGGTGAAAAGACACTATGTTAATAATGTTTTATGTTGATAATCATTTGCAAAATTAGTGTGGATTTTAGTAGTAACAGTGTGCTGGGCCTCAGAGCAGAGCAAAACCAGCAGCCATGTTTGTGAAGGAGGCTGAAGGGGGAGCTGGATTGAAATTGAAAAATAAATATCCTAAAATACAGTGGTACCTCAATCATGAACTTAATTTTTTCCACAATTCTGGTCAAAACCGAGTTGGACAAGGACCAAATCAAATTCAGTGGTTAGGTTCAACTTTGATCTATGGGGAAATCAAATTCGGTTCACATCCAGTTTGATTTGTGACCAGAATTGTGGAAAGGAATAAATTTGTGAACCAAGGTACCACTGTAATTAAAGAAAAAGACAAATACTGCTTGGCTTATAAGCAAATTATTTGAAACGTGAATTAGATAGAAAACATGCTTAGTATAAGAAAGGAGGAAAAAATGTTCTAAAAATATTCTTCAGATCATTTTTCATACATTACAGTAAATCATATATATGATTAGAAAATTCAAGCAGCACAAAAATTCCAAAATAAAGGATGTGAAAATCTCTCTCCCTTCACCCCAGACCCATTTCATAGAGCCATTGTTAACAGTGTTTATACATTTCTCCAGAAGCAATTTTGTGCTTATATACAAATATATATGTGTTTTTAAAAATGTTTCCTAAGTACTTTGTTGTATGGCTATACTATATTTTGTTTAACCAGTGACACCTCAGTTGTCTAATTCAGTTCATTCCAAATTTGTGCTTGAACGCCAGAAAGTTCAAAGACTGAACATGTTTTTCCCATAAGAAGTAATGGAAAACCAAATAATTGGTTCTGAGGCCCCCAAATTACAGAAGCAGCACTATATGTTGTCTGAATGAAAGCCATGCAGCGGCGAGACACAGCATGTGACTCACTCTCAGCCTATACAGGTTTTTTCCAGTCAGATTTTTGGTTCAACTATCAAGCAAAGTTATGAACACTGAGCAGATATTTTTCGAACTTTCCTGTTCGAGTAGTAGAAAGTTCATGATTAGAGCCATTAGACAAGCAAAGTATCGCTATCTGAATTTATCTAGCACCACTGTCGGACTTTGGGCTTTCTAGAACAATTGCAGCATGTGTATCTTGCTGCTCTCTTGTGTGGGGATGGCTGCACAGAAAGCTGGAGCGGTGGGGTTACTGGGCCAGATGACTGTGGCTCCGCAGTGAAAGTCCTGATAAAATACTGCCTAATTTCCATCCCAAAAGGTGGCATCATGTCACATTCCTTCAGTCCTAGCTGAGATGCGTTGTCCCCAGATTTCTGACCAAATTATTATCAGGAATTGTAATTTTTACCTGACCTGGCAGACGGAATTTGCTTGCTACTCCATTTGCATTTCTTTAGTTTATAAATGAGGTTATCTTTACATACAATACCTATAGATTACCTGTTTTTGGTCTCTCCCCGTTTTTTTGTATTGGGATATGTCTTTCTTATGAATTAGTGTAAACTCTGTAAAATGAGAAAATTTGCCCTGTCATTTGTATTGTAAACAAGTACCTTCTCTTCTTTTATTAACCTTCCCACTTGGTTTCTTTCTTTCTTTCCTTTGGAAGTGTTACATAATCACGTAGTCTAGTTTGTCAAACCTGTGATTTTCTGTCCTGCTATAAGTGGCCTCTAAGGATGTAAATTCATCCCAGGCTTGCTTTTGAAAAATTTCTCATTCTTTCACATTTACTTTTATTTTGGCACAAGGAGTAAGGTAATACTCCAACTTTGTTTTCCCATTAGTTACCAGAACATATAAGTCAATTTCTGAGCTTTTCATTGCTGTCTTCTCATTGGTCTGTTCCTTTTTTTCCCATACCAAACGGGTTCTCTTTTCTTTTTTATTATTTTAGCTTCATAATATGTATTTTTTCCCCTGGAAGGCTAGTTTAATTCCTTTTGTCTACCTTCACACCCCCTCTATTTCTCCTTTTTTTCTTAGTGTCTTTGTAGCTATTATTACATGTTTATTTTTCACATGAGCTTTAATATCATTTTTTGATTGCCAAAAAATAATTTTTAATATTTTCATTGTAATTGAATTGAATATAGATAAATTCAAAGAGAGTTTATAGGCTATCTTAAAAGTTTCTTTCTTAATGATATCTAGTCTTCCTTTCTAAAAGCATTATATGTTTTTCCATTTACTGAGAGATTCTGAGTTTTGTTCAAAAAGATCCTGCACATTCCTTAGGTTTTTACCTACACATTTCATATTTTTGTTTTTGTTTTTTTCAGGGCTAGAGGTCGAACCCAGGACCTCATGCATATTAGTAAGTGCTCTACCACTAAGCTACACTCCTAGCCCAGGATTGTCTTTGGGTAGAAAAGTTGGTTTTTAAAATATTAATTCTGCAACCCACACTACCTTACTGAAACTCATTTCAGTACTGTTTCTCTTATTTTTCTTCCACTGTTTCTTTTGTTTTCTCATTTTTTTCCTCTAGTTTTCTAGGTCTCAATTCTTTGCAAACAGTATGAGAACATGGCTAATATTTTATTCCTGAAGCAAGATTCTACCTTTTGGTCTCATTTATCTTTTTTCTCATACCAAATAAATACCCACTTTGTGTGTGTGTGTGTGTGTGTGTGTGTGTGTGTGTGTGTGTGTGTGTGAAGAGTTGCTGTAGAATTCTGTCAAAAACCTGTCTGACATCTTTAGGAGTGATATGTATGTGTGTTTTGACCTGCTAATGTTCTATATTATATTTTTACATTTTCTAGCACTGTATTACATTCCAGAGTATTCTACTTAGGTATTGTTCTTTTAATATTGCACTGTTATATTTGTAAATATTTTAGTTCAGATTTTTACATTATTGTTTATAATTGAAATGTCTGTTGAGTATTTTTGTCATGTCAAATGTTACTATTGTATGAGTAGAGAAAGCTTCACAGAACAAATTTGGCAGTTTTCCCTCATTATTCTGTTTGAACAGTTGAAATGCATAGCTATGGAGAACATTGTCTATGAAACCATTTAAACTTGGTACTTTGGGTGGGGGAGCAGGACTTGTATAACTTAGAATTTTTCCCTCGTACTGTTAGCCATATTGATGTATATATCTGCCAGGGACAATTTTAGTAGGATATTTTCCCAGAAAATTGTCTATTAGGTCATACATTCCAATTTATTTGCATTGAGTTTTACAAAGTGAACTTCTTTTAATTTTTCATAGTTATTTTTATTTCTAATTTGTGTATTTTTAAGAACTCACTTTCTGTGTTCTAAGTGAGCCAGCTGTGCTGTGTATTTGTCTACCCTTCCTTATGCAGGCTGGAGGCTGCTGCGTGTGGATGGGATGGCTGTCTGGGTATTTGGGGCTATGCACACCGCTTTCTTTGCGCTCCACTGTAGACTGGTATTTCCCAGATTCTTTTTCGGCAACTTCTGTTTTGAGTCCTTTGACTCATAAGTTAATGAAGAAATCGTCTTCATTTCCAAGTTGTTGAGTTTTTTTTTTCCCTCCTACTTTTGTTATGAATTTAGTTTTTATTGCACTGTGCAGGGAGAATGTGGTCTGTGTCATGTCAGTGGTTTATTAGGTCTTCCTTCATGGCCTAATATATGATTCTGTTCATGTCCCAGGGGCTCTTAAAGCAGTTGCTCTCTTATCAGGTTAGAAAGTCTCTGATGTATATCCACAGTTTAGTTCCAACTAATCACTTACCTTGTAATTTTTTGTTTTTCGGTTTTGCCTTGCCTGCGTTTGTGCTTTATGTATTTTGTTGCTCTGATTTGAGTATGTAAATGTTTACTACACATATCCCCATCATGCACTGAACTCTTCATCTGTCATTAGTGGCCACGACTCCCGTATCCTCCTCTGCCTAGAATTCAGGTTCAAATTTAGCAAGCCAGTTTTCTTTTTAACTTTTCACCTTTCTGAGTCATTTTGTTTTAGACATGATTCTTTTTTACAATACATAGTACTGTTTTTTATGGACGCAAATTTTTAAAGCCTTTTGAACCTATTTCCTCGTCTTTAAAGTGGGTATTTTAATAAAAGGCAGGGATGGGGACAGGGATTTAGTGGTTCTGCCGCCTGCCTCACAACCACACGGTCCTGAGTTTGATCCCTGGTACCATAAAAACAAGTAAAATAAAATAAAAAAATAAAAACAAATCTGTTGGGTGAGACAAGGCTTGTGCTTCTCATTTTGCATACTTCATAATTCATATGTTGTCCTTTCTAGGCACTTTTTGATACTTGAGGAACTGAGATTCAGGAAGGTGACTTTTCCAGGATTGTACAGTTTTCTAAGATTGTTGGTTGAGCTGCAGCTCATCCCAACCCAGATCCTTCTGATTTCAAAGTCCTCTCTCTCTTCTACTTAGCCCATTCAGCAGCCATCACACTGTGGGTAGAACCCCAGGTCACCCTGTGTGAAATGATTTCTGGCTTTTAAGACGAGTTGTGGCAAGTAGGGTAACCTAGTAACTAGGTTCATTTTTGTACTTAATTGGAACCAGACTGCTATGGGCTCGAGGGTCAAGCAAACAGTCTCCTGGCCAGTGCCCTTGCCCGCCCACCAGCCCGCCCTTGAAGCTGGGAATGGGGGCAGCCCTGCTGCTGGGGGTGTAGAGGGGTTGGCCACACGCAGGGCCTTCCTTGCCTCTGCCCTCCCGCTGTCCTCAGGCTCATGGGTACTATGTGCAGCCTCGGCTCTATGTGACATTCAGAGACAGCAGATGGAGCCAGAGACTTGGAGAAAAATGATACCGAGTTCAGTGTCCCTATTTCCTGGGGCCCAGACCTGAGGCCAAGCGTGGAGGAAAGGGCTTGGTTCCTGGGCAGCAGTGGGGGAGGAAGACAGTGGTGAGCTCTGGCGGTTCATGAAGCCTTCCCTGGTGGGATTATGACTCAGGTGTCCGTAAGAGGAGGGACCAGGGCCTCAGTTGGAGAAACTCCTGCAAGTTTGGCCTTTGTACCATGCCTCAAGGCACAATCTGGGTCCACTGTCTCTGCTCCTCTAGGGCTTGCTTCCTAGAGGTGACTGGCTGACCGGATGAGCTGCTGACCAGATGAATGGCTGCCCAAGCAGCTCATTTGTGAAAGCACAGATAGGAAGGCGAGTTGAGTCAGAGCCCTGGCTCCAGGGCTCTGTTCATCAGTGTTAAGGGGATCCTATTCATGCTTCCCTGGAGAAGGTGGGGGTGGTCCAGCCAACCCACCTGAGCTGTGTGAATACAGCCACCACTAGTCCCATGGGTCTGCTCTGTAAAGCAGAGAGGTGATGCTGACTCTGGCAATGGGATAGACAGTGTGTCACATGCTCACCTGGGCTACATGGCGTACAGGAACATGTACTCACTGGCACTTGGTGACTCTAGAATCTTCTCTAATCCCCACCTAAGAGGCCCAGGTAATGTGGCACTTACAGGACCCTGAGCTCACCACCATCTGTCTTGCCATTTATGCCTTGTGGCCAAGCATTGTGAACTCAGCTGTTTTCAGGCCTGCCCTGCACCTACACATAATGTGGCTGGAACACGGGACCTCCCCAAGGAGCAACCTGGTCTCAGCCTTCAGACCCAGGTACAGGTTCACAGGGTACTCAGTAGCCCAAGTCCTTGCTCATTCTACCTGGAGGAGCCAGGCCACCTTGGAATGGTCAGCCTTGCCCTGGGTTTGGATTGGGGGGTGTGGGAAGAGACAGCTTTTCCTGAGACCTACTGTGTGCCACATGCAGAACCAGGCTGTCTGACTCACACCGGAGTGTCTGTCTTTTAGGGTAAGAACACTGAAGCAAATGCCTCTTTTTTTTTTTGAGACAGAGTCTTGCTATATAGTTCCGGCTGGCTTTGAACTCACCATGTAACCCAGGCTGGCCTCGAATTGTGGCAATTCTCCTGTCTCAGCCTCCGAAGTGCTGGGATTACAGGCGTGCACCACCACACCCAGATGCATATACCATTGAATTGCACAGCTCTTGGGTGTTGGAGCCAGTGGAAACAGCTTCTCTAAAGCCTAACCTTTGCTGCTTTCTCCTGCCAATGAATTCCCAGGGTTTTTTGTACAGAATTTGAACATCACATGGAGTTGCATGCAGAGCCCTCAGTGATGCACCTACAGAAAGGAAGCCCTGCTGTTCCCATGCCTCCTTGCCCCTGGTAGCCCTAGGCCTCCTCCTGAGGACACAGGACACCTTGGGACCCAGGGTGGAGGTAGTACCGCTGGGCACCGGGGTGTGCATGGATGCTCAAGGCACTGTTGCTGTAAGTACAGGGCACAGAACCCAAGTGTGAATGTCTCTGTCTATAAAGTAGAGCTGCTTCGGAGGGTGGGGGATGAAGGGAGGGCAGGGACAAGGGGAAAAAATGAGAACCAAGACCTGTCACGTAAAGGTACAAGATCCCAATGATGAACGTAACGGTACTGTATACTTAAAATGTACCAATAAACTCAGTGAGGAAAAAAATAAAATAAAGTAGAGCTGCTTCGGAGGGTGGGGGATGAAGGGAGGGCAGGGACAAGGGGAAAAAATGAGAACCAAGACCTGTCACGTAAAGGTACAAGATCCCAATGATGAACGTAACGGTACTGTATACTTAAAATGTACCAATAAACTCAGTGAGGAAAAAAATAAAATAAAGTAGAGCTGCTGATGTGTTTTGAAGGCCTAACAGAGAATCAGGAAGGCAGGTCTTTGTTGTTGTGTTGTATCATGTTGAGTTGTTTCTGCCAACCTTGGTTGAGGGCCTTCTCTCTGCCAGCCAGGTGGCTGGCTTGGCCTGTGAGCTCCTATGGTGGGGGGGTGTCTGCCTCTCCCTGGGAGCTGTGTATGGAAAGGGACATTTGTATGTCCATGCACTCACTGATTCTTCCGAGTACATTCACTGGTCACAGCAGGGTGATGGGACAGCTTGTCATATCCTGGCCCAAGGCACAGGGATAGCCTGAGTTCCTGGTGGCCATCCTGGACGTGGAGAGCAAGTGCTGCCAGAGATTCAGCCCCCGGCAACCAGGTGGACCGGGCAGTGTGGGAGGGGGAGGGGACAGGTGGAGGGAGGAGGAGGTCAGAGAGCCTACAGGCAGCGAAGTCAGCGACTGGAACCTTCCTTGAGGTGAAGAAAGGAGGGGCTCCAGTGGGTCTACACGGGTCCCCACCATACCCATGAAGCAGACCCTCAGCTCCCACTTTGCAGATGGGGGAACTGAGGTTCGAAGAAGAAACAAGCAGTGAGTGGCAGAACCAGAATTCAGATCTGGATTTTTGTCCTGATGAAAGACCATCAGCTGTAACCATCACTGCTATTCCAGAAGTGAGCATTCAGATCGAATCTTAAAGGGCTCTTCAGCAGAGTCCGATCGCCTGACAAGTGCTCCTGCTTCAGAAGCACATTGGGCTCCGGCGCATGGAGCCTCTGGAAGCCCCTGTCTGCTGGAGGGGAGCAGCACACGTCCCACAAGCCCTTGGGCCCCTGGGCCTCCACCACATAGCTCTCCCCTGGCCTGGCATGGTCTGCTAGATGCCAGGCACCACACTCTCTCCACGATCCATTCACATGTCATCTTCTCCTGGCTTTAGCACCCACTGACTCACTTAAAATAGACACCTTTAGAGGAGGAAATCAAAAAGCTACCCAAGGAGCAGTTGTTTCTCCAATCACATACACCACGTGCAGCTTCATGAAGCCCTGACAGAACCAAAGGCAGGTGCAGTATCTGTGTTTCTCAGGAAGAAAAGCAGGTGTCATTGTTATCGCCTGGGTGCCCTTTGGCCACAGCATCTTGAAGGGCTTCTGAGGCACAGCAAGCACGTTCTCATGGCTCAGTGCATGACACACCTTTTGGCAAGGTTAGGAAATGCAAGCTCTCCATAGCTGTATAATTAAAGCTGGGAAAAAGACACATGATTTCCTGTGTCCCCCTCTAAGCCAGGGACTACATGGAGCAGCCCTCATCTTTCATCTCTGGAGCCGCTGTGCCACGATGCCAGGTCTGCGCCTACAGCCTGGGGTGCCAGGGTTGTGTCCCTGCCTCGCCCTTATGGCATGCCTTCTGCAGAGGTCTGCAGTTGTGTGATCTGCTGTCCCCCAGCTTCTAGCTCTCAGGGAGACCAGAGAGAGAGGAACCCTGCTGCCTCTGGAGACCCCAGAAGGGCTGACGTAATGACCCAGCTCACATATGGAGGGAATGGCACTTGGGCCTCCTTGCTTCTTTTGTGTCACATTCTACTACTACTTTCTGTTCTGTTCCTTTTTGCTTAAAAACCATTGGTTTTGTGCTCGCTTCAGCAGCACATATACCAAAAGCCATTGGTTTTCTACTCCTGGCTTGTGCTCACAGCATGGCAGCATGGTAGACTGTGGGCTCTGAAGGCAGCCTTCTGTGCTGTTACTGCCCACCCAGCAGGGGTCTGTGAGCCCCACCATGGTGGCCGTGCAGTGACAGTGTGGGGGGCCTTCGCTGCAGGCCTGGTCTGTGTGGGAAAGGCCCCCTTGATAAAGCTCCTTGTTATTTTCCAAAAGGAGTCTTGGTAAGGAAACCTATTACACAACAATGTGAACTAACTAGAAAAATAAGACAACAAAAGATGAGTTATAATGCAAGAGAGAGCCCTATAAGAAAAATATAAAAAAATAAAATCTGGATTCAGAGCAAAGAGACCTTCCTAAGAGTATGGTAATGGGTTTAAGAAAAGGCTTAACCATGAGCTTCCCTGGAATTGCATGGTCCCTTCATGCATTGAAAATGTAGTTATTTTTACAGAAATTTGATCTTTCTACAGTTTTCAAAAGTGGGCCTGTGGGAATGTAAGGGTCTGTGCTCTTAGTACAGGGCGGGTCACCTGAAAGACAGTCAGAGAGGCCTGGGTGTGTTCAGGACTGCAGGAAGGAGGGGAAGACTGGAGCCCCCGGGCATGTTGGTGATAACCAACAGGCCCACTCTGTCCACATACAGCCCCCGGGGGTCCTGGGACCTTCAGGACACAACCCAAAGGCTCCATGTGTGGCTTGCGGCACGTCCTCCATGTAGCCACACAAGCAAGGCTGCATTGTGTAGCCACCCAGTCCCTCTGGGCTTTGTCAGTAAGCACCCATCTTTCTGTGACCTGGGGTTGGGGATCTCACCTCTGTGTGTCTGTCTCCTCTTAGAGTGGTTCTGAGACTAAGCTGACCATCCTGTATGTAGAGCAGCTGTTCGAGGGTGCTCTCTCCTGCTGTGAGGTGCGTGGGCCGCCTTGTTTAGCCCTGACTATCGGACACACTTAAACCCTTCTGATCCAATTCCCACGCCCTGCTCCTCCCAGGGTTGCTTGTCCCGAGGACAGACTTGATCCTCTCCTCACATGGCTATGGTCACCCACCACTTCCTGCTGGCCGTGGTCTCTAGGGGAGGCTCCTGGTCCCCTGTACTGGAGCCCAGTGCCTGGCCCCTGACTGGGCCACAGTGAATACTCAGAATATCAGTGCCCTCTGCAGGGCTGCACCCACTCTACCTCTGATGGTGGCTGTTGAGAGCCTGTGTAGGGACAATTAGGAGACAGAGCTGGAGAAACAAGAGACCCCACAACTGACAGGCATGAGCTTACAGTGCTGCGTGTCTTCCCTCCTGGTCTAACACCTGATGACCCATGAATGAAGGGGGCTGTCATGACCTCAGAGTTCCTGTGTCACCCAGCTGTGGTGGGCAGCAGTGGGCTTTGGGCAGTCATGGAACCCACAGAAGGCCCCTGCTTTCAGGAGCTGGGCTCCCAACTTTCACTGGGAATTCTGACCACTTCCACATGCACAGGGATCTTGCTGGCAGCTTTCGTGCCACCAGACTGCGCTGGGATAGGGCAGCCTTTGTTTGTGGTGAGCACCCACCATGTTCAGAATACCAGCACTCAGAAGAGGGGCCACCCTCACCCTGCAGTGGGGGACACAGGCACCCTTGCTTGATGAAAAGTGGAATGTCCCAGCTAATGAGGAGCAGTTGAGAGACGGCCAGCCCACCATCCTTGTGGCAAGCCTGGTGTCCTGACCTGCTTGTCAGGCTGCTGACGACAGGCAGAGCTGGAGTAGGTGTGGCTTCACCCAGCTGGATAACAGGGTGGGGCAGCATACTGGGGCAGGGCCCCTCGACTTGCCCCTCTCTCCTACCTGTGTAGCAGCATCTCTGTATGAAAGAATACCCAGAAGACAGTTTCCCTGTGCTGCCTGGTAGAGACATTCCTAAAGGCTTCTGTCAAGAAATACTTCCCTGAGGGCTAGGGATTTAGCTCAGTGGTTCCGCCACCTGCCTCACAAGCACAAGGTCCTGAGTTCAATCCCTGGTATTCCCCCAAAAAACAAGCAAAACAAATACTTCCTGAGAAGCTGGCCTGGGTGGATGAGGATTTGCTTTAGGCTCACACAACTAGTCCTTAGATCGATGCTCAGGGTTCCCACCTCCTGATGTCACTATGAGGATCACTGCAGTGAGCACGCAGCACACCATGGAATCTGGATGAAAACAAGTCTTTCCTGCCAGCTCTTGGAAAAAAATGCATCCTGGTCATCCCAACCAGATGTTGGCTTCCCCCAGCCCCCAAAGACAGAAGTTGGTGTCTCCTGATACCACCCTCTGGGGACATCCAGGAATGGAGTGGTCTGCTGGGTGACACTTTGTGATAGCCGGGGCAGGGCAAAATGGTAGGGTCATTCTGCGGGAAGCACTGTTGTGCCCGTCCCATGTCTCACCACTGCACGTCACCGTGGACTCCATCAGGTCAGAGCCTAGGCTCACTCTCACCCAGGCTGGCTAGTCAGGGGGAAGCCCTCAGGGTGCCCGGGCTGGGTATGTGGAGGTCTGCTTGGGAACTAACCTCACCTGAGAAGGGTCTCTCAGGGTCAGCCTCGGCATCTCTGTATTTAGTGGAGCATTTTAGAGTGGAGCATGTTAAACCTGGGCATCACAACGGCCACAGCCGAGCATCACCCTAGCTTGACGAGGAGTAGCACAGGAGGAAGCCCTGGCACTGCACTGATGAATGCAGTGTGCTTTTATTTATTTGAAACGGTGATAACTGGCACACAGCCAAGTTTAGGATAATCGGAGTGCAAGTCCCTGGCACCTCTGCTGGCCCTGGTCCTCCCTTCCAGGCAATCACTGTCTTATAAGG
The DNA here is from genome assembly GCF_012274545.1 of Fukomys damarensis. Classification (NCBI taxonomy): domain Eukaryota; kingdom Metazoa; phylum Chordata; class Mammalia; order Rodentia; family Bathyergidae; genus Fukomys; species Fukomys damarensis. The sequence continues at coordinate 33,650,037 of NW_022900949.1, forward strand.
CCCCATCCAAGTTGCTCCCCATCCTCGTCACTTTCTGTGCTAGATTTGAGGTTCTTCCAGACTTGCGCACACAGATGTCTTTTTTTTTTTTTGTACCAGGGATCAAACTCAAGACCTTGCACTTACGAGGCAAGCAGCAGCACCACTGAGCTAAATCCATGGCCCAACACAGATGTCATTTTTTTAAAAAATAATTTTAATTACTACTTTTTTATTCCTGAGGATTGAACGAGAACCTTCACATTGGGCTATATACCCAGCCCTTCTTTATTTTTTCTTTTGACACAGGGTCTTGTTAAGTTGCTGAATTGCCTAGGCTAGGCTTGAATTTGTGATGCTTCTGCCCCAGACTCCCAGAGTGCTGGGATTACAGGTGTGTGCCACCATGCCCAGCTTTTTAACCACTCCCTGCATAGGAATGTAGTGCAAGGACACATTGTATGCATGTGCTCATGCATGCCCCACTCCAGCGTGGCGTAGGTGTCCAGTGTTAGCCAGGTGTCATTTGCACCTGTCTGCTCTGAGGCCTCCATGGCTCCAGGAGCAATTCTGAGAGTGCAGTGTAAAATGTGCTGAGCCAGTGAGAGCTCTGTCCTTGCCTGGCTGAAGTGTCCGTGCATTCAGCACCGCTGCATTTTGGACTTGATACTTCTTTGTGGCTGGGCATCTGGGTATTAAAGGTGATTTGGAAGCATCACTGGCCAGACCTAGTAGATGCCAATAACCCCCAACTTGTCATCCCCCATTGTTTGACAACCAAAAATGTGTGCAGGTTCAGATGGTGCCAGATTTCCCAGAGTAGGGCTCACCCTGGTGGGGAGCATCTGCTCTAGAGGGGTTTGGGGAGCTAGGCAGTTTTGTTGTGGGCCAGAGTGGTGGCTGGGAAGGCTGGGCTTGGGACTGCCCAGAGCTCCAATGTCCCCCATCTGTCCTTCAGGGAATAGCTTCTCGGAGAGTGTACCTCCCCGCTGCACTGCTACACACTCCTTGGAACATGCATGCATGTGTGCGCAGTCCCGCGGGTGCTGTGCTATGCAGTGCATGCCTTGGGCGAGCCCCCTCTCCCGGAACTTGTTTCCCTCAGCAGTAACAAAGTCGGTGTGCTTAGTGGTGGGCTTGATGAGTCAGTGCAAGTTGTACACTTAGCACAGGCTGGGTGTGGGATGTGTGCTGTGCCAGGTATCACTTTGATTTGCTGCTGAGAGTCTGCATGTGCTAGGACCTTCTGACTGATGACCGCATGTGAATTTACCCACAGTTGTGAGCAGTTGGAAACCCTCCCCTATTTACATTCAGGAAAGGGGCTTTTAGGGTCCCAAGACTCCAGTGGTAGGTTTGAGCCAAGGGTGGCTAGTACAGAAGATGGCCTGGCTCCAGGGGAAGCCTGGGAGGAGGAGGGGATGAAGCCTGCAGTTGGTGCTGTGCATGCAGCAGCCAATTAATCATTTGTCAGTGTCCTCAGCTGATATCCTTGCACAGCACACACGCATGTGTGTGTGTTTTTATGTGTGGAGAGGGAGGCTCTATCCCCCCAAAACCTGCACACTGGGCACCTCTCCAGAGGATGCCGAGCTGGCTGGACCCTGTGACCCTCTCCTACATGCTGGGCCTGGGACTGGACATTGCTCCAGTCTCCTCTTTTTTTTCCCATATCCTTTTTTCTGATTGTGAAAACAGTGTATGCCTGCCAAATGGGGAAAATATAGGAAAGTGCAAGGGGGGATATTGCCTATAATTCGAACAATCATTTTTATATGAATTTCCTTTAATTCACTTTCCTGTGATTATATGTTACATCTGCATAGTGGAGGTCACTATGTTTAATTTTTACTTAATGTTGCCCCTATTTCTGATGCCTTTCATGTTTCCTATGTCCTCACGTCTTTTATGGATCTTAGGCAGTTGCTATTTTATTGGTTGCATAGTATTATTTTTATTATTTCTAGTATTTATTTTAAATGTCTTTATTAAGGTTTTCCTTTCTTTCCTTCTCTCTTTTTTCTAGCGCTAGGGATGAAACCCAGGGCTTCACACTCTAGGCAAGTGTTCTACCACTGAGCTACAGCCCTGGCCCCTCAGGTTCTCTAAACAAATTTTAATTATGCAAATAACGCATGAAATGTGTTTTTTATTGTGATACTTTATACATTGCCAGGAAGGTTGAGTCCTTTTTGATCATTGTCTTACTTCTATCCTTTGGCACAGGGATACTAGAGTGTGTTTGTCTATTATTTTTCAAAGAGTTTTATTCCTTTATTACTTTATTCAAGAATTGAGTACTTGTTGTGAAAAAAATAATTCACTGTCACCTCAGGTTAAAAGTTAAAGCTCCCTAAATTCTCTTCCCAGAGACGATCCAGGTTGGAGCATGTACTATCCTTTCCTATTTTTGTGTAAGTGTAACACATACTCTCGCGCACATACTTGGGAATGAAAGTACTGAGGAAGAACCCAGGGAGCACTGAACTACATCCTCAGTCCTTTTCATTTTTTTATTTTGAGACGTGGTTGTATTAAGTTGTCCAGGCTGGGCCAGAACTTGTGAGCCTTCTGCCTCAACCTCCCCAGCCTTCTAAAACACACCTCTCTTGTGTGAACTGTTTGCTCTGTTAGTTTTGTGCCTTGTATATAGCAGGGCCTTCACGCCCTGCTGCCCATGGCTCTCTCCCCTCTCTTTCTGTTCCACGTGCCAGCCCGCAGCAGGGTGCCCCCACTGTCTCCCCTCCTTTGTGACTGACTTGAGACTTTTTGGCATTGAAACTCTGCTCAGAGTGGCTTAGGGCTGCTCCTGTCTTCCTGGACGGTGGTCACGTGGGCCTGCAGGTCTAGGGGCCAAGGGTGCACGGGGCCAAGCAGCCAGCCCCAAGGCTGCCTGGGCTTGGAGGACTGGGGCTGCAAGCCAGCATCAGCCGGGGCACAGCCCTCCCTCGGCAAGCTCAGTGCCATCATTTTCCCCTCCCATGACACACAACAGCGGGGAGTTGAGTGGTTTGTTTCATCTCTTTTTAAGAAAAAGTTAAATTTATAATCCTAGTCCCGACCTTCCTTGTAACTCATGTGCTCATCCTGTTAACTGGTTTAATATATGGCACCACTATTTCATTAAACAACATACAGGAATAATTAGTTCGGCAACGATGCCTCAGAACAAAAGCCCTTGATTTAGTTTAACTTTATAAGTTGTTCTCTTTTGATGTGCAAGAACACATCTGGGGTCTTGAAGAAAGCAGAAGGGAAAATAGAAGATGTTTTCAGGCCGGGTAGGTTCGGGTTTTCAGGCATGGCCAGTAACCCTTTGGTACCAGGCCTCGCTCCCACAGCCTGAACCCTGCAGGACAGCACGTGCACTGGATTGAGGACTACACTGACCTCAGTGTTACCAGGCGGGAGAAACAGAGCCCTTCTTCCCCCCTAGGCACACTACATGCCCAATATAGTTGCGGTCCCTAGAGTTGTGGCCAGACCTGCATCTGGGTCTTTCCTGGAGTGGAACCCCATGTGATATCTACTGCAGGTGAGGGAGACCTGCAGCTCCTGGCCTATCCTTTGGGTCTCAGCACCTCCACTGCAGCCCTGGCTGCACATTCAGCCCTCACCAGCTGCTGAGCTGTGTGTCCACCTGGGCTTTGCAGGCCTGGGCCCAATCTTCCTCACCTCAGCTCCAGTAGCACCTTCTGAGTCTCCTCTATGTCCCCTGCCAGGCCTCTGCCATGCTTGCCACCCTGGACAGCCTTCACCATGTGATACGTAGGAGCTGAGGGCTGATGGGGGTGCTCCTGGCAGGGATGGGGAGCTGTGTCCAATTCTTTTCTATCACCTTAGGCGTGGGCAGTGAAGGGCATGCAATGGGCTCTGTACACCAGAAGCCACCTGGCAGGGGCAGAAGCACCCAGCCCATCCCAGCCTCGCCCTAGCACCTGGCAGTATGTTGCCAATGCTACATGGGGTCCTTCCAAGGGAGCTGCTGTAAGTCACAGGTACTCAGCGAGTGCCTAGCCCATGCTGGGAACACAGTTGTGGCTCAGGAAGTGGCAGTCACTATCCTTTGCAAAGATTGCTCCCTCGATCAGACCACGTTTCCCAGAGACTTTTTTCCACTTGGGTTTTTAGCTGTGGCAGATTAAATGACTCTTTTTCACTGCAGTTTGGTTTCTATGGAGTAGGTTTCACGGTGGGTAGACAGATGTCCTGGATCCGCTGGAGGCCAACAGATCTCACCACTTGTCCAAGCAGCCCAGCCCTGCTCTGCACCTGATTTCTTCTCCCCTCCACTGTCACCCAGCATAGAGCAGGGATGGGATATCTTCTCTGTCCTGCTGACAGGGAGTTGGCTGCTATCAGAGGGTGGCTCACTCTCTAAAAATCCATGTCACTCATGGTTGGCATCGCTGCCCCCACCAACCTCTTAGTCTTCACCTGTGAGGTCACAGACTGTGTCCCACCCTCCTTCCTGAATGGCTTCAGCCCTGCGCCAGGCACCCTTGAAGACTGTGGCAGCAGGAATCCGAGACCACAAAGGGGAAGTGGCCCATCTCAGACTCATGTCCTGGATGGAGCCCAGGTCCAGGTGTATCTACCTGTAAAGCCCTGCTCTTCTGGCTCTGCAGTCATCAGAAAGGGAAGCCCTCAGGATGTGCACACCTTTCCACCTGAACCAAGTGTCCGTGTTGAGTGCCCTCATGTTCGTGCTGTGGATTTGCCGAAGTCCTGGCCCCTTGTCCACTTTCTGAGGCTCCTGGTCCTCCAGGCACAGTTCCAGTGGGCAGGAGTCAGCTCACCTTGCCTGGCTGCCCTGCCAGGGCCAGCAGCCTTCAGAGGCTCCTCTGTAATCTCTCTGTCCACACAGGCCTCATTTTAATTTGCAAAATGAGAGCAGTAAAGCCAGGGGACGGTAAATATTCATGCCTCAGTGAGCGAGGGTGGCTCCATTACCTTGCTGAGATTGGGAGAATTACCTGAGGATTATGTATATTCATGGGCCTATTTTTATTTGCGATAGAACATGACTCGAGTTGGCCTGTGTGCTGCACATTCTACCCCAAACAGACTTTGCAGTAAGCTTATGCCCTTAAGCTTCAGAGAGCCCTCTCAAGTGGATTGGCCCTCTCCTTCTTCTTCTCTGGAGAGGGGTCCAAATAAGTGTCACCCCTCAGCCTGCCAGGGCTTCCACAGACTCCTGTCTGCTTTCCAGGACCTGGGTCTGAGTCCCACATGTGTATGTATTGCAGATGAGGAGTCTGAATGCGAATGTTGTACCGCGGTGTGTAGGGGCAGCTGTTTCTCCGAACCCTTCTGCCATCCCCTCGCCTACAGGCTTGGCATCTCACCCATCCTGGGTGCCCAGAGCATAGTAGGTGCTTGGCAAGTGATGGCTGAGCACAGTACACACCTGGAGCCTGCCCTGTAGGGTACCCAGCTGTGCTGCCGGCCCAGGCTGTGGTCAGTGCCCGGCTCCTGGCCCCCTGGTGTACCTGCCCACAAGTCATGCCGAGGTACATCCGGCAGCCACAGGTGCAGTGAGTTTCTCTTTTCTGTGTTAGCAGTGACAGCCTGACACCTGTTTTTATAAGTAGTGCCCCTGACAGCACAGTCCAGTCGTTAGCACAAACAACCCAGGCTCACAAAACCTACACTATTTCCTGTTGCCTTCTACAGATACTTGTCGCACCCCAGTCTGTAGGCTTCACGGGCGACGGGGCCAAGTACTCTGTTCCTGTTTCCCTCCAGTCCATTTTGCTGCCATGTACCTGCTGGGGACAGCACATATTTCTTCTCTTTTAGCCTCACTGTCATCACAAAGCAAACGAAGCTGGGACCCTCATCTCCATTTTACTGATGAGAAAATAGTAATAGTGATAGGTGTTTGATTCTTGGTGGGCTTTTACCTTTTCATGCTGCTGGGGATCTAACCCATGCCCTTGCACATGCAAGGTAAATGCTGTACCCCTGAGCCCTGTACCCACCCTGACGGTGACAGTTTAATTACAGATCTTTAAAATGTCACAATAATAGTTTCACATGGATTATCTCAGTGTAATTTCACTAATGCCCAGTGAGATAGGTGCATTTTCCGTTTAAGGAAACATAGAGAGGGGAACTTCTTTGCCCAGGGCCCAAGGTCTTGCAGCTGACATATAGTGCTTGAACCCAGGAAGTCTGTCTGCGAGACCTGTTTCCTATCCACTGTGTTGTGAGAACAGTCATTTGTCATCAGTTGCATATTCCTTTTATCAAACTATTATTAGCACCAGCAAGGTACCAGGCCCCCTCTGGACACGGCCTGTACAGAGATGAGTCAGGGTGACCATTCTTTCCAGGAGGTCCCTGGGGACAGGCAAGCAAGGCCGCAGCCACTGCCCGTCATGGAAGTGCTGGAAACGGCATGATCTGGACCAGCCTACCCGGGCCCTGCATCGATTCCACCACTGCTCAGCTGGATGAACTCAAGCTGCTCATCTGGCCTTGCTGAGCCCATTTGGGTCACCTGTACCATGTGAGACATAAGGACGCCTATGGCTTAGGATTTTCTTTTTATTCAGCAAATATTTTAATGAGTGTTATTTAGAAAAGAGTGTAACAAAAATGTTAAATAAAACTTGAATGCCAGCTGCGCAATGGATTTAGGATTTTTATGAGGATTAATTGGGTTGGCACGTGTGGGTTTGTTACCACACTGTCTGGCGCTAGTGGCAGCAGTGATGGGGCAGGAGCAAGGTGGAGACAATGGCCATGATGACAGAAATAGGCACAGGGGACCCCGGGGGCACCAGGCAGTCTTGGAAGGCTGCCCAGAGGTGGAAGCACTTCATCCTGGTCTGAGAAGGTGGGGACAGCCAAGCAGCTGGGGACAGAGAGGAGGGTCAGATCCACGCAGCACAGGGAGCGAGCTGGGGTTAGAGCTCTGCTGCCTGTGTGGGAGCCTCTTGGCATGGTGCCAAGCACAGGTGAGTACTCGGTGTTAGCTGCTGTATTGCTACTGACATCATCATCACTGTCACCAACTTCCTCCCAAGCAGGCATTGCCCACAGAGAAACCCAGGCTCGTGCTCTGGTAGAGGGATGAGGTCTTTTTACTTGGTCCTGGAGAACCTAGCAGCACAACGGGTATCACCAGCTTCCTAAGGCAAGGCCGTGGTGGCCTGGAAGGGCCTATCTTGGCCACCGCCCCATGGGATAGCTTGTTACAAGGACACGTGCAGGGGGTCTAGAGCAGTAGCTGATGGGGCAGAGACTCAGGGGCCCCTGATGATTGACCGCCTCACCCAGCACTCAGGGTGCGCACCTGGGCAGCAGGCACCAGGTCAGGGGCAGCTCAGTCCATGGCCCACAGGACAAGTGTGATTGGGGCCTCTGCCCTCCTTTGCTTGGCTGGCACCTCAGTAGCAGCTGCCTCTGGCTCTCAGGGTGCTAGGTGCTCTTCCACCCACCCTGGGGCAGTAGATCTCATGCATATTCCCATTCAAGGTACTTGCTGAGTACATCTAATCTCTATTAACCTTGACTATGACTCTTAAATGTTTAAGGTAATATGTAATATTGATATCTCAACCTACTCTGTGACATAAATTCATGACAACTTTTGCGCAGGCTTTCCTTGGCCCACATAAATGGCACGTGTCAGTTGTCGTCAGCTCAGTTGACAGAAAGTCATGGAAGCTCTGGGTTCTCCCTGAGCAGGGAGCAGTGTGGAGCGGCAGCCTCATGTTCCTGATGTGATGGTTCCCTGTTGACTGGTACCATCTTTCACTCTCGATCCTCATGGCACTGCCCTTCCTTTGTGCTTTGTAGTTCTCCTATGGCCTTGTTAGCATCATGCCCATTTTATCTGGCCCTCAGAGAGGTGGGCACCCCATGCTACCCACTGGCTGGCAGGTCTGATTCCCGAGCCGGAGCACTGCCTGCCCGCTGGCTCCCTACTCCCCAGCGCTGTCATTCTGAAGCCAGGCCTGTACCACTCTGGGGAGAGGAGGCGGTGCTCGGAGAACCCTCTGCAGGTGCTGTGCATGGCCTGTGCACCCTCTTTGCAGGCCAGGTGCCCCCCTCAGAGCTGGGGTACTAGCAGAAGGCTGAGTGGGTGTGCCAGGTGCTCACTGGCAGGGCCTCGCTGCTGAGACCAAACCAGACCCCCCCGCACCTCCCAGCCGCTGAGCGAGTCCCCATCAAGGGCTGCTGGTTGGTTCAAGTGCTGCCGTACACCTGGGACTGGATGCCTGTACTGGATATGCCAGCAGATTCCTCTACTGGTGTGAATTTTCCCAAGGGCCATTAACTCCAAGTCTGGTTTTGATACTAAACCTCAATCTCTTAGAGCATAGAATGTGAAATTTCCATCTTAAAATTCAAAACTTGGGACTTCAAGGACCATCTGGCCCCTCAAAGGTGGTTTCTTCTCGGCAGTGGAGAGAGCTCCTATGGGAAGCAGCAGTGCCGCCTGCAGTCCCCCAGGTGTGGTAGCACACAGGCCCTCTGGACTCTGGCCCATGGAAGACAGAGGATCCAGAGGTTCTGGGGGCTCGCCTGCTCCAGGGGCCTGAGAGCTGTGCCTGCAGTGCCCGGGCACAGGGAAGAGACAGCCAGAGGGAGGAGTGGCCCTGACTTCCATCCCAGCTCCTGCCCTCTTGTTCTACCCACAGGAAGTGGGCTGGTCAGCACCTGCTTCTAGAATGGCCAGGGCACATAGCAGCCTGGGCCTTTGATTATTGTCATCAGAGTCAATTCCAGGTGACCTGTCTGAGTCTGAAATTGAGAAATTGACCATTTCCTTAACTTTTCCTAGCAAAGTAGAATAAAGGAAAATGTCAGTGCAGGGTCCCCTCGTGTTGCTGTTCCAAGTCCTCAGCTCAGAGGCCGCTTCTCTTCCCCACCAGGCCTTCCCTTGGCTTTTATTTTACAACTGAAAGAAGCTGAATAGCAAAAAGAGACCCTGGCAGTCAGGAGTCCATTCCTCCTACAGGCAGGGTGAGCCCAGCATCCCAAGATGGGACTTGTGGTCCCTGAGGGCCTGTGCACAGTTGCTGCCAGTGCCCACACTACAGTCTGCAGAGCCAGTGGGCTTCAGTCTCTGGGGAGGGAGGAGGGGAAGGGTTCCCCTTTCTTTTTTGTTCTGTTTTCTGAGGCAGAGTCACACTATATAGTCCAGGCTGGCCTTGAACTTGAGACAATCTTCCTGCCTCAGCCCCCCAAGTGCTGGGATTACAGGTGTGTACCACCATGCCTGGCTTTACCCCTTCCTTCCATTCTGGGGCAGACATTGAGAGCCCTGTATATGACACCCAGGCTGTCTTTTGGGACAGCCTCCTTGCTTTGCCCCGGGTTTGGAGCTAAGCCTCTATGCCTGTTATAGCCATCACTGCAGCTGAAGGAGCCCAACTTTGTGGGCATCTCTGGTTTGAGTCCTCATCACAAGTAACTGAGCTCCATTTTCTCTCTGTCAAGTGGTGAGGACCCCAACCTCCTATGAGGCTGTGGAAATGACATCCATGCCCAGTGATGCCTGGGTGTGGTAGGCTCTGTGGGAGGGTGTCTGGTTGAGGAGAATTCTTAGGTGGCCAGTGACAGCACATTCCTGCTACCTGGTGGGGTGCTCTTTGCCTTTCAATTTTTTTAAAACTTCTTTCAGCTGGGTGTGGTATTATACCCGTCATCCCACTACGCAGGAGGCTGAGGCAGGAGGATCTCCATGAGTTCAAGGCCAGCCAGGGATACATAGTGACCCTATGCCAGACCCAAAAAAATCCTTTCTTGCATATATCAAAGCAATGCGTGATTAGTTTAGAAGTTTGTATGAAATATCAAGAAACTGGAAAACATTAAAAGTATATGAAACCAGAGGTAACTATATAGTTAAGATTATACTTAAAATACATTTTTATGCTTTGCTTTTTGCTCAGTGTGATAGGGAAAGCATCTTCCACGCTGATAAAATTGCCCCACACGTTGCATGTGGCGACCTGTGCCTACTGCTTAGTTTGGCTATCTGTGCTGTCACGTACCAGGTTGTCTCCATCTTTGAGCAGACGATACAGTGGTGCAGTGAACCCTCCAGTGATCCAGTGATCTGCCTTTGCCTTTTGGAGAGCTCCCTGGAGGGAATTCTTGGTGAAACTAGAAATGAGCACCTTGGGGGGCTGGGCCAGGGTGCTCTCCAGGAGGTGGGTGAGGGTTCCCAGGCCCCTGTGGTGAGGGGCGCTCACCTTGAACATACCAGTGAGTTTGGGACACACCTCTCAGTGCCTTTCGAGTGCCTGGCACTCAGCCTGGCCTGGGCCTGCCCTGCACGCTCCAGGCTCTTCTCTCATTTCACGGTTAGCGCCAAGCCTGGCACCTTGGGCTATGCTTGCTGGGTGTTGCTAAAGAAAGTGAGATGTACTCAGCACTTGAGAGCAACCCCACCAGGAGCCCCAAAAAGCTTCCCTGCTTCCTGCCGCCCTGTGCCCTTCTGCTGTCCACTCTGTCAGCCCCTCACAGTAGTAAATGGATTGGAACCGGAACTGACTGAAACCTGTCTTTTTCAAGAACTAGTTTTTAATTGCATGGCTAATCTGTGAATAACTTAACCCCTTATAATAAAAGTGAAAGCTGTCAACGAGGGAAGCTGGCTCAGCACGTCCTGGCCCAGCATGGCTACCTATCTGGAGGAGACCCAGGTCCATTGGCTGCCAGGAACATGAGGCAGGCATAGCCTGTGGAGCTGCATGGGTGGAGAGGGTGCCAGGCCTGGCCATACCAGAGAGACCAGGGAGTATGGAGGTAGGGCTGGGTTGTGAGAGGCCTGGTGTGCCTACCCAGGGGTGGGATGCTGGGGGGCTTGGGCAGGGTGATGTGGTCAGTGCGGGGGCCTTTCTGTCTATTCCAGGGCCACGGGTGGGTAGTGCCCATGGTGACAAAGCTGGCTCTTTCCACTGCCTCCGAGGATTCCTTACCCCCACACGAAAAAAATCCTAGGGTCGTGAAAAACAATTAAAGCCCAGCTGTATGGATAGAAGAAGACTTCAATGTTGCTGTAATTCAATTTAAAGTTTTATGGGATGTGGAGGGTGGCGAGAGGAGGAGGAGCATAAGGCTTCTGGCAAGCCCCTTGTCACTTTTACGGTTCCACTGTTGCAGAAACTGGAAGGTTAATAGCTGGGGTCTGTTTGTGAGGTCTCCTTGCCCAGCAGGGATTGGGGGTACAGGAGATAAACCTGCCTGACTGAGGGCACCGGCCGCCTCCTCCAAGACCCCCAGAAAACAGCCACACAGGGGGTACAGGTGCTGTGAAGAGCATCTCAGGGTGACCCACATCTCCAGGGCAAGTGACCGGAGCCACTGTGACCCAGATCTGAGAGGTGGGTGACCAGGCCAGGCTGGGTGCAGTGTCTGGATGCTGCAGAGTGGCAAGCAGGCCAGGAGGTGGCCATGGGCCCCCGGGTGACATCAACCACCCTGTGTCCAGGGCCCACTGATGACTCAGAGCCCAGGCCTGGCTTAAGTACATGGAGAGGGGGCAGAGAACAGATGGACAGACAGACAGACAGACAAAGCTCCTTCCTGTTGCTGATCTTGGAATTGGGGTGAGGAAGTCAGGTCTGCACTGGCATCCTTAAGAATAGCTCCCCACCCAGTGGACAATTGGTCTTTTGTCTGAGGCCCGATGGAATTTTTGCAAAGACTGGGGCCCCCTCCCTCTTCTAGTGGAGGCCCAGGAAAAGGGAGGCAGGCACTTGGAGGGGAGCCCACTCCCTGGCTAGGTGCCCAGAGTGGTGGAGCCCAGGAAGAGAGCTGGTTAGGGTCCGCCCAGCCCCGCTCACCAAGCCTTCCCTTCTGTGGCACTGTCTGGGCTCACGGGTGCATCAGCAGAGCACCTTGTGGTCACCATGGGGTAGGTGCATACATATTCTCTGTCCCCAGGTATCAGCAGTGGGACAAACTAGAAGCCTCACGCTCTAGAAGGCCTTGCTGTGCTGGCAAAAATCAATAAACCTCCAGGCCCTAGGTGGAGTCTCCCTGTAAAGAAATACTATGTAGCAGGCAAGAAGAACCAGCAGGGCTGGGTGCAGCTCAGAATAGAGCACTTGCCTAGCATGCACAAGGCTCTGGGTTCATCCCTAGCACTGGAAAAACAGTAACACTACACATATGTGCGTGTGCATGCACATGTGTATATCTCAGTGTAGATAGATGTTAAAAGTACAAGGCAGAAAAAACGGCAGGGGCAGAGTCAAACAAGGCTGAAAAGTACACATATGACACGGGAACACATACATGGGTATAATGGTCAAGCAAATGGACACATAAAGGATTGTTGTGGGAGGGGAGTAGGACTAAGGGTCTTCAACATCATGTCAGAATTTGAAGTTCCAATGGCAAACCCTAGTGGCCAATTCCAGGTATGGGAACACAAGTTGTCATTGTGTCCTTTGATTTTCAGACCTTTCTGGCTGGCTTTTATTTCTCTAACAGGAGTGAGTGGAATTGCCTACAAAGGCTGACCTTCAGGACGGGCTGGGACTGGGTCTGGCTGAGCAGGGTAGGTGCCAGCAGCCCCTGGGGGCCGCTGCGTGTGCTCCCCTGGCAGAACCCTGGGTTTGACTTTTTGTGTGTGAGATGCAATTAAATGCATTAGGCAGAGGGAAATGTCTTATCTGTACACAGCCTCACTGGAAGAAGAGGGAGAAATAAGAGCAGCCAAATTGAAACCTTATTAAACAAAATTGGTTAGGTCTGATGGAGCCAAACCTAGACTGATCTTTAAAAGCTTATTTCATTTTCCCCTCCAGTCTGAACCTCTTTGAATTGAAGTAACCGATCCCGCTGTAAGCTTATTAGTGTCAAGCCTGCTCTTGCTTTTCCTCCCCGTTACATTTGATTAAGTAATGATGAAGTTGCAAGGTCCAGCCCCTCACCTGTGGCACAGCCAGGGGCTCCCAGGCTCTTAGGCAGAATGGGGATGGGTAGTGGAAGTCCCATCTCATCGCATTGGTGCCGTTATTACAAACTGCCAGCAGAAAGACTTTGAAGCACCAGGCTTGAACCTGTCTGTCCAGTACAGTGCCTCCACTGTTGTTGACAGGTGTGATGGTGGTGCAGGATGTCCATTTCTACCCCACAGCAGCATGTCAGTGTGATCCACTGGAATTCCGTGGTCGAGCAGGTGTGTGTCCACAGTGGGACACAGGAGAAGAACCTGTGCTTTAGTGACAGGCAGATCGGGGTGCCACAAACCTGTTTCCTTGTCTGCAATGAGACCATCAGTAGTCCCGCTATGAAAGACCGCGAGAACTGAGGAGAATCATGTCTGTAAGCCTCTGCCCACTATAAACATCCAGCAGATGTCGAGCCTTTCTGTCTTTGTGTCCCTGCCATGCCATTGCAAAGTATTGTGGAGTGTTTGAAGATCTGCTGGGTCCCCTCTGTTTGAGCAGGGTGCTTGGAGCCCAGCCACGGCCAGTGCCATCTCTAGCCACCCCTGTAGGGTGCTCAGCAGTGTCAGAAACACACAGAGCAAACACAACAGTGTCATGTAGAATCCTCAGAATGCTGCTCAATAGAGTTGTAAGACCACAAAGACTCAAAAGACCCCATGAACCTTCGAGTGCTGTAGTCATCATCATCCGCACAGTCACTCCCTGTGACTCCCAGTGCAGAGGACACGGGGCTCGGCAGAAGTGGGGCTGCTGAGAGTCAGGTCAGAGTGCTGCTTCAGGCTGATTCCTCCACGGTGGCCAGGGGCAGTGGAGAAAGGCCAGCCACGCCTGCCTCTGCCACACCTGGCTTCAGGCAGGCCTTTCCCTTCTGTACCTAGGAGGTGCCCAAAGCATTCATGGAGAAGTCTGTGTGGTGTGAGCCCATATCTGGAGCCTTCTTTTGGGATTCAAGCTATAGGAGCCTCCCATTGTGAAACCCCCAGCACCTGTAGTCCACAGTCACCTGATGTTGGGCATAACTGTGAGCCTGGCAATGTGACAGGCAGATGCCTTGGCTGTAGATGTCAGCCTGCCTGGCAGTCCCCATAGTCATTGTCCCAAGTTTCAACCTCTTTGCTTAGTGACCTTGGAGACATTGAAAACCTCTGTTTCTTCATCCATAAAATTGAATGTAAAAATACTGACCTGCCTCGTAGGGTTTTTATGAAAAATAACTGACCCAAATGATGGTAAAGCTTCTATGTGAATCAGAAAGGACCAAAGTGCTTAGCAAGCACGAACTTGAGTTTTAAAAAATTGTTTGTTTGCTTGATGTATTCCTCTCTCCCTTGCACACTGCCTCCCTCCCCGCATCCAGGCCTCCCTTCCCCAGAAGCATTCAATGCTGGAGACAGGAAACTGGCAGGAGCTGAGCCCAGGACCCAGGTCGCCCTATGGATCCCACTCAAGCACAACAGGTGCTGCTCACCCTGCCACCCAGGCCTCTGTGCCCCCTGCCAGGGAGCCAGGCTGCCCTAGGAGCCAGGCCTCAGCATCAGCAGGCCGCAGCACCTACAACCCCTGATCCCAGCAGTGCAGGTGTTCTCGGGCCTGGCAGGTGGAGTCCTAGAGCCTGATGTACTGTGTGCTAAAGCTACACACACCTGTGTGCTGAAACCTGCTGTATGCCCAGCATGGTGTGGGCACAGAGGAAAGAGGTGGGAAAGAAAAACAAAAGGTCCCTATCCTCATGCAGGTTGTGACTTCCAGTGAACAAATATGGAATGTGTCAAGTGCTGGTCAATGCTCTGAAGCAAAAATAAGACAAGTTAGAGAAGCGATAGCAGTGTGGGATGCTCTTTGTCTGGGAGATCAATGGTGGACCCTAATAAAGTCACTTTGGAGCAGAGACGTGAAGGAAGCCAGGGACAGATGTGGGTATCTGGAGGAAGATCATCACCAGCAGAGCTGGCCGGTGCAAAGGCCTGAGGCAGGAGTGTACCTGGCGCCTTTAGGGAACAGGAAGCAAGAAGGCCCACATGACAGAAGTGACCTGAGCAGCAGGGAGTGAGGGTAGGGGTCATAGCAGATGCAGAGAAATGACAATGACCAGGTGGGGGCCCGTGAGTCACAGTGAGTTGGGAGCTTGCCTGGGGTCACGGCATCCTCTGGAGAGCAGACTATAGGGGCAGGGGCAGTGATGCAGGCCAGGCAGCAACTCAGACCAGGAAGAGGTCACAGGAAGGGGCCAGGCACTGAACCTATCTTCAAGGACCTGACGCCTGAGATATAGTGTCAAAAGGGAGAGAAGAGCAGGCTGGAACCCACCCTTCACCTGAGGGTTGGAGACACGGAGTTGCCATTTGTCAGTCGCCAGAGATGGGAGGAACCGTCCGAGGGTCTGTGTGCTCCCTTCTCTGGAGCGCAGCTTCTATGCCCCTCTACCCGCTGCCTCTCCTCTGTCCCTACTAGAGACCCTTAGTCTTTCTGTGCTCTCCCTCCTCCTTGCTCCACTGGAGTGTCTTCCTTCCCAGTTTCCCTCTTTCCCTATTGTTTCTCCTCTGCCTATTTCCCACTCCTGTTGCAGGAGCAATCTAATATGCAAACTAGAAGGCATCAATCTGGGTGCACACCAAGCGCCACCCCGCAGCTCCCTGTTGCTCCTTCCCTTGGACGTCACCCACCCTGACCACAGCCAGCCCTGCCACCCCTTCAGCCCACAGTGGGCCTCAGCATGTTCTGTTTGTCCCTCCATCCCTGTGAGTGGTTCTTCCTCCTCCACCTGGCCTGGGCTCCAACCCACCTCAGGAAACCCTTCCCTGGCCACACAGGATGAATTAGGTCCCCCAGCTGTTCACTGTCATAGCTCCTGCTCCTTTTTCCCAGAGCCTCTCGTGGTTCCATAATTCTGTGTTTATTAGTTGGTGGCTCTCTTTAGTGCCTGTGGTCCCTGTCCTGCAGTGCACTCAGGACACCACGAAGCTTTGCTGTCCCTCGTGTTCCTGCCCAGCCTGGTGCATAGAGGAGTTAATAAGTGTGTTGCTTAGATGTATGTCCTCTGTCTCAGCCACTCCACGTGGGTAGTGGGGGACCTTTGCTGAGTGAATCGTTGAATTGAGGGACAAAGTCTGTCAAATTTGACTTAAAAAAAAAAAAAGGTAAAAGAAGTCTGTTTTCCCCATCATCAGGTTGGTAAATGATCTACTTTCCTGTGTTTGTCATGTTCTAAACCAGTCTTCTAATTTCTGAGTGTCCCTGGGTGGAGGTTGGCCACCAAGGACTCTGGCGATTCTGTCTGTGCGCCCCATGAGAGCCCCGCCACCCTGTCCCCATCTCCATCTGGTTCACAATTTCCTGTCTAGGCCCTTAAAATCTTGATTTGCACAGTTATTTATCACTCTGCTCTTCATGGTGCCCTCATAAGGCTTCTTTATTATTTCAGTCCTGAGAACACAAGACCTGCTGACAGGAGAACATGCTTAGAATAAAGCTGCCTGGTCCATGAGGGTACTGGAGGGCTCACAAACAAGAGCAAGCTCTACCCCCATCTTGGCACCAGGCCTCAAGGGCTCTTTCCCTTCCTGGAGCAATGGGTCGCCCTCTTCAGAGGGGCCTTTCGCAGTGGTATTTCTCATGGGCAGGCCCTTTGTGGGCACCAAGGGCACAGCATGTTGAACTCTGACCCCACCTCTGGTTAGGAGAGACAAGAATTTGACAGGCAGACGTGTCAGTCTTACACTGCCGAGCACTGGAGAAGACATGAAGCAGTGGCCTCATGCCCACATGGCAGAAGCTCATCGTCTGGTAGAGCTGGACCCTCCTCATCTGACCCCACAGCCCTGTTCCAGGCCCACACTAGGCCGGGCTCTCAGGGACAAATTCATCAGACATTGCCCAGGCCAGACCTGGAAATGCCCCCACGCACAGTGATAGAGCCTGGATTACACTATGCTTTATCCATAGTGGTGAGCTTCAGGTGTCTTCGGTGTCACGACTACAACATGCTCCATGCAGAAAGCTCCGAAACCCACCCCACAGCAGATTATGGACCTGGCATACATGCTGTGTGTGTTGTGAGCCTCTATATGTCAAACACTCCTATGTATAAAAAGAAAGGCGCTGTACCCCAGCTCCAGGCAGCGGGAGAGCACACTGGCAGGTGTGAGCAGTGGGTAGTGTTTGAAGCCCTGGGGTCGTGAGCAGCTCATGGATGCTTTGTGTGTTGTGATGACAGAGGCAGTGCTGGCTGGTAAACAGTGGTGGCTGTGTGGGAGGTCAGGTCAGAGTGGCCAGCTTGCCCTGGAGGGGCAGGGAAGCCCTTCCCAGAGGTGCTGTGGAGCTGGGGTTAGGGGCAGGCATGGGTCTGTTAAGAGACCCCTCAGAGAAGCAGAACTGCACCCTAAGCAGACTTGGTACCAGTGTCTGCTGGCTGCAGCCTAAGAGTTGGCACCAGGAAGCTGGAAGGGGCCAGGACTTCTGCAGAGGACCTGCTGGGTGGCAAAGGGGTCCTGGGGTCCTCGTAGAACTTCACATGACCCAGGGATCTTCCTGCTCCTAAGACCTCTGACCAAAGGGTGTGAACGTCATGAGACAGAAGACAGGACAGGAGTTGGTGACAAAGATATGCACTTTAGGTGGGGGTTCAGGGGGAAGGAGACTCAGGCCGCCTTCCACGGCAGACACACTTTGCGTAACGTGATATTTTCCAGTCACTCTGTGTCACATTCCTGAAAGTCGTGTGTGCCTCTGCCTTGACAGACCATCTCAGTGATGTTTTATGTTTCTGTCTGATTGATCTTGGCTGTGGCTTTTGACACTGTGCTTCTCACTTTCCCTGCCCTCTGACCCCTTGGGTAGGTCGTTAATGATCTTTAAACAAACACTGAATCGCGATGGCTCTCGAAAAGCTCGGCTAGCACCCCTGAGCGTGCTGGGCCCGCACCCGGGAGCAAGGGTGTGTGGTGTGGATGCTGGCTGCCAAAGCATCAGGATGCCCTCTGGTTTCAGTTTTTGGTGGCAGGTTTCTGAAATATGTTACACTCCTCCACTTTGTTAAACAGAAATGTAAAAATACTATTTCATCTCAGAGAGCAGATCGCAGTTGGAATGTTCATCCACCTCTTGAGCATTAATTAGGGGCTTTTCTGTGTCTGTTCCTGATTTGCAGACTGTGGAAGCTGAAATCTGCGAGGTGCCGTCTCAGTGTTATCTTGCAGAAACCGAGATAAGATCAAGTTACCCCATTGCCTAAATGCTTGGGTGACTTCCTAGAAACCCTGCTTGGGGCTGCCCAGGCACCCAGGCCTTGACCTCCCACCCCGGCAGTAGCCCTTCTGCGTCTTTATTTCTCGGCCTTAGTGAACTTCTCCTGCCTCCAGGCCTGGCCCTATTTAGTTCGTCCCCTTCAAAGTCCCTTGCTGTGGGTCTCCAGGGCTGCTGCTCCTTAAGCTCAGGTCTTAGCTCAGAGTTCAGACATTGCTTCTGCAGAGGCCTCCCACCACCATCAGCAGATGCCAGCACTACCCAGGCCTCAGGTCTGCTCTGTAGCACATCCTGTCCTGTTTTCTCATGGTGTGTGCTAGATGTGCTACATGTTATATAATTATTACTGATATAAACCTTATTAATATAACATCACTTTGTTGTCAGCTTCTAGATATTAAGCTCTCAGGAATGAGTTTGCTCTGTTCCTTCCCTTGGAGCGGGGCTGGCTTGATACCCATATCATGTCCT
Source organism: Fukomys damarensis (assembly GCF_012274545.1). NCBI lineage: Eukaryota > Metazoa > Chordata > Mammalia > Rodentia > Bathyergidae > Fukomys > Fukomys damarensis. The sequence continues at coordinate 33,668,654 of NW_022900949.1, forward strand.
GAAGGTATATTGGTGGCATAGCTGGAGAGAGACCCTACTGCCCGGCAGTCTAGAGCCAGCAGGCAGGTGATAGGTCCAGATTGGACAGTGACCATGCCTCCAGCTGTGCATCCTTCAGAAGGGCTGGGAGCCGCTGCAGAGACAGGGACAAGTCCTACCCACTGGGGCCTGGATACACTTCCCAGAGCAGTGGCCTGAACTGGGCTTTACAGGGCAGGGGCTCAGCTTGGCAGGCTGAGGATGCAGGAGGCTGGGCTGGGCAGCAGTGCCTGTGCAGAAGGCTAGGGAAGGAGGGTCAGGAGCCTGGGTAGAGTGGGGACCAGGAGGATAAAGATACAAAGGCAGCCCACTGTAAGGCCTGACCTTCCTTGGTGGCAGTCCAGGGTCTTGGGTCCTCAGGGTGATGCCTTTTCTATCTAGCAAGGGTCAGGGTGGCCCCTCGCCTCCTTTCAGCTGGTCATCCCTGTGCCTTCTCCCCAGGCCAGGAGCCAGATGGGTGTTGAGGAGCACAGGGGCAGGAGTATCCCAGGCTCACACAACCCCAAGGCCTGTTGGTTTCATGCTGTCCTTCTTGCTCCTGGTCAGGTGGTGAAGAAGGTGAAGTCCATGCAGATGTTCCACACACCTGTCACCTCAGCCATGCAGGGAGACCGGCTGGGCATCTGTGTCACCCAGTTTGACCCCAAGCTGCTGGAGCGTGGGCTGGTGTGTACCCCTGAGTCACTGCACACCATCCATGCGGCCATCCTCTCTGTGGAGAAGATCTCATATTTCCGAGGGCCCCTGCAGACCAAGGCCAAGTTCCACATCACGGTAGGCCATGAGACGGTCATGGGCCGCCTGTTGTTCTTCAGCCCTGCGCCCGACAGCTTTGACCAAGAGCCTGTACTGGACTCCTTCGACTTCTCTCAAGAATACCTCTTCCAGGAGCGGTACCTGTGCAAAGACTCAATGCCAGCAGCAGCAGATAGTGATGAGGCCAGCAAGCAGGCAGGTCAGGCTGCAGAGGGCCACTGCCCCCGGCAGCAGTGGGCCCTCGTAGAGTTCGAGAAGCCCGTCACCTGCCCACGGCTGAGCCTGGTCATTGGCTCCCGGCTGGATGCGGATATCCATGCTAACACGTGCCGGCTGGCTTTCCACGGGCTGCTGCTGCACGGATTGGAGGACAGGAGTTATGCGGAGAGTGTCCTACCTTTGCTGAAGGTGTACAAGCTGAAGCACAAGCATGGCCTCGTGGAACGGGTGAGCTCATCCTATTCAATGGCCCACTGCCCGTCCCACCCTTCACAGTACCAGGAGATCTCTGTGCTGTCCCCCAGGGCCAGGGCCTGTACCCTGCCCTCCACTGATCCATGTGGTGATTGTCCCCACAGAGCCCAGCAGATCTGGCCTCTCCTGCAGCTGGTGTCATGTGCCAGCATTTGGCCCCCAACCCAGCCCCAATTCTCCTGCCCTCCATGGCTCTGCGTCCACCCCAGCTGCCTGTGTCCACGGGGCACGCTGCTGCAGCACTGGCCAGGCCAGGTCTGGCCTTGCCTGCACAGTGGGGGAAGGGGTCAGAGAGCAAGAGGAGGGATGTCAAGGTGACACAGCTGTGGGGCTCTGGTCACTGGACAGCTGGTGTCCCTTGAATTCACTGTCCCTGGTGCAGGTTTAGTTTACAGGCCTGACATTAGGGCAGATATGACACGCAGTTTGTCCTGAGAGCTGGTGTCACCTCCTGGTGGGTGCCCACCCTTATCTGTCCTGCACTCTGGGTATTGTGCCTACCAGGCCTTACTGTCCCCTGTAACTGTCCCCCTGGCTGTGGCTTGAGTGGAACAGGGATGGTTGTGGGTGGTCCCGGGACTTGACTAGGCTTTGGAGTCTTGCCCAGGTCTCTGAGCCCAGTGCATTGGAGACTCCAGTAGGGTCCACCCTAAGCCTTCAGCAAGCACTGCTGTCCTCAGGGGAGTACAAAGCGGCTCCTCCTACCAGCCCCCAGCAGTTGCCACAGTGCCGTCAGGAGTGGTTGCTCAGGAGCCTGTGTGACCTGTTTCTTTCTCTGGACTCTGATCCCCCACCCCCAGGTCCAGGGAGGCTTTCTCCTACTCTGGTCCGGTCCTCTTCTCCCATCCCTCCAACACCCTCAGGACCTTATGAGGAGGCGGGGCCTGCCTGGGGCCGTTAGCCTCAGCACAGCCTCAAGATGCTGATTGAAGATGGTAATCAAGTGTATATGCTTTGTGTACAGCTTGATTAATTAGCAGCATTGTGGAGTATAATTATTCTGTAGTAAAATATCCACGTCCCTCTTGGTCTGGCTTCAGGTCTAGTTGTCCTTCAAGCCTGGCCAAGAATTGAGAGAGTATCTGTGAGGAACAAGTGAACAGACTTTCACACCAACCCAGGCCTCCAGAGACAGTGGGGCGGGGCTGGGAAACACCAGGGCCCCAGCCTCTCTCTGCTCAATCCAGGGAAACCCACAAGCCCTAGTAGTCCACAGAACTGGTGTCCAAACCCCACGTCTGTTACCCTGATGGCATAGGCTTCCTCCAGCTGGGCCAGCCTCCTGAATGACTGGATTTGTGCCCAGGGCACTGTGAGCCCTACATGGGGACAGAGGGGCTTCCTGAGGCTCCTGTAAGGATGGAAAGCTCAGGGGTGCCCAGTGCCTTGAGCCCTAGTTGATGCCAGGGGTTGCTTCCCTCCCATGTGTTTCCCTGTGGGCTGGGGGAAGGAATGAGTGGGCCTCCTGCCCCCCGCCTCCCCTACTTCCCCACTCTATGTATTAAGTACTACTGGGTGCCTTTTTGAGCTGCACACCTTTTTTATTACTAAAGATTAAATCCAGGGCCTCACAAGTGCTAGGCAAGAATTCTACCACTGAGCTTCACTCCCAGCCCTTGCATGCATTATTTTTAACCCTTGTTAATACTATGAGGAGGGGATTACTTTTCTGATGTATATATTTTTCTAATTTGTCACTTCCTCCTATAATTATAAATGCACAGTTAGAAAATTGAAACTCGACACAGTAATTCAGTGAAAGTAAATTCTCTTCCTGCTTTGAGCCTAGGGCACTGGTGCCCACTTCACAGGCAGCCATACTGAAGAGCAGCCCATGAGGTATGAAGTGAGTTGTCTAGGTCACATGGTGACCAAGGCACTGATGGCCTATGGGCTGCTGTCTTTGCATTGTATGGACAGAGCCTTGCCCAGTGTATCAAGAGATTTTGTCCTTGAGAAGCTGGAGCCTCCTTGGTGGGGAACTTTCTTTCTGGTGTGAGGTTGGTAAGGCATTGAACTCAGTCCCACAGTCTAGGCTTAAAGCCTCACCGAACCAGGTAACAGCTATGTGCTTTGGGCAGCCACCTCACCTCCGTCCACTCATTCATCCCAAGGCAGACAGGCAGCTAGCTTCACATGTATGGTGCTGTCTCTTGCTTAGGTGACTTCCCAGCTCAGAGGCGAGACTTCCCAGCGAGGCTCCGGGGTAGCCCTGTTTGCTCTGAGCGGGTCCAGATGGCTCAGAGAGTTTCAGATCAGCGTGGCCAGTTGGGTCCAATATCCTCACCTCTCCATGGAAACCTAGGCAGGTTGAAGGGCTCCCCCTGGACCTGTTTTTCTGTGCTGCACTGTGGGGTTGGGTGAAGGTGAAATGGGCTTGGATGTAAGGGCCCAAGATCCATATTTGTCTCCTATTATGTGCTTATTTCTATTATTACTAATTTTTAAACCTAAGGGTCACAAGAGTAAATTCTGGGGCTTGGATCTCCTCTTTTCTGAAGCCCTATTATCACAGGGCCCATAAGGATCACCTGAGGCTGTTGGGAGTGTGCAGGCCTGAATGTTAGGCTGGCGCTGGGTGTGGCTGTCCTGGCTCATCATTCTTGGTGTGCTTGGTATCTGTAGAAGTTCCTACTTGCATCATGGTCCCTGCCAACTCCCTGGGCACTCCTTTGTGCAGAGAGGGGTCTGGGAGGTTGGGTTGCCAGCAGCTCCCAGCCCAAGCTGTTCTGTGAACACAGCCAGCTTAGGCCCCAGCCCCTGAACCATCCTCAATTCATGATGGAGGAGGGTGAACCTGGGGCAGCCTAGGCACAGGCCTTCTGTGCCTATGGCCTGGAAAAGGCTCCTTTCACTTGTAGTCAGGTGGTTACTGACCTCCCAGTGTGATGCCAGGCGTTGGAAATTCAAGAGGGACAATGTTCTTGTGCTCACAGCAGAGGCGGATAATGAACAGTAAGTTGTTGCTTCTGGTAGTAATGTCTAGAAAAGAAGAACAGGGTACTGTAAATGTACACTGCTGAGGGTAGCATTTGGCATGGAGACAGTGCCACCTGTCCAGCCCCCCATTGTATCCTCCAGGCCTGTGCCCTGCTTTGCGCCTCACACCATGACGTGGTCCGTGCCCAGCAGATGTGGCCAGACTCATTGGCGTTTCACAGACCAGACGATGGCCTATGGGCCACGCCTGAGCAACTAACTGTTCTTGCCCCAAATCTAATAATCTTCAACGAGCTTATTTTCTCTGGATACTTTTTCCAACTGCTGCAATCAAACACAATTTAATTAACTTACCCTGGTAATGGCTTTCCTTGCTCGACCAACAAATGAGCCACTCAAAACTTACTTGGGTCGCAGCCCAATTCTCAGTTTTAAATGTTTGTGTCTGCAGTGATGAGATATACTGTTTTAAATTTTCCCATTTTTCTTACCATTGTGTTTCTGTGAGTTGGGAACATTGTGATGTCAGTATGTGTTGTATTCTGTTAGCTCAGCTAATAATAAACACAATGCTCTGCCCTGTGAGACTCTAAAACCAGAATCCACACCCCACTGAGCCTTGAGAGTGTGACGTTGGAAGTGCCCTGTTCTTGCCCTTACTTTTGACGTGACAGGTGTGCAGTAATAATAAAGGACAGCGCTGTGCTTGGGCGAGATGCCACGGAGTTAAACTGCGTTGCTATCGCCCACAGTTCCTGAGCTCTGTGCGCTCTCTCTACACACCCACCCTCCGTCTCTGCCTCTCAGCTGTACAACTGTGCACAAAAGAAGCCCAGACAGTACATAAATGTGTGGCACTGTCCTGTAAAATTTTTTAAAAACACTAAAATTTGAATTTCGTATCATTTTTACATGTCATGAAATACTCTTTTTAAAAGACATTGTTCAACCCATCAGAAAAATCTGAGGATCACTCTTAGCTCAGAAGCCATACAAAAATAAGTAACAGGAGCCAGGGATTTAGCTCAGTGGTACCTTGCCTGGCTCACAAGCACAAGATCCTGAGTTCAATCCCCAGTATCAGAAAGACAAAAAGCAAGCAAACAAACAAAAAACAAGTAGTAGACAGAATTTGACCCCTGACTATCTTCTGCCAACACCTGGGTTTAAAGGTGAATGAGACTGTTGAGCTAGGATGAGCATCCCACAAGGAAAATTCCGATCATCCTCTGCAGCTTCGTGTAGTCTGCACCTCAGGAATGGGGTCTTGGGTGAGAAGGCTCATGCTGGTAACAACATCCGGGGTGAGAAGAAGGAAATGAGGGCGTTTTAAGGGCTGGCCTTCCTGGGGAGAGGTGGTGAAGGTAGTAGTTGGTATTGTGTTGTTTAAAGTAAAAAGGTAGAGAGGCACATACCTGTAATCCTAGCACTGGAGAGGCTAGGGCAGCCTGGAGTTTGAGGCCAGCCTGGGCTACACAGCAAGACCCTGTCTCAGAAAGCCAAGCCCCTTACCCCCTAAAAAAGTAAAAAGATAAAATTATATATCTGATTTTGAACACAGGGAAACTATGAACAACAGCAGTGTAGAACTCTCACATTCACAGAAGAAAAACTAGAATAAATTTGATTAAACCAACAAAAGTAAGGAAACCAAGAACAATGCTAGTAAATAGTAACAAAAACACAGAAAAATTAACTGTCACTCATTACACTAAATGTGAACGGCCAAAAATTACTATTTAAATGCAGAAACTGATAAATGGGGTTAAAACACAAAATTTACTTATATGTTATTTATAACAAAACCACTTATCATGAAGGGCAAAGGTGAAGAAAAAAAAAGATGGACAAAAGGATGTCAGGTGACTATAAATACAAAGAAAGCATGAATTGTATTAAAATCAGACAGAGGGGCACTTAAGATTAAAAATCCTAACCATAGTAAACAGGGTCATCACGTGGTGGCAGGGCACAGTTATAAACCTGTATATACCAAATGTAAAAATCCAGGGAACTTGATAAGAAATGGAATTATAATTACTGCAAAGTACGTCAGAATACTAGACCACTAGATAAGGACAAACAGACATGATACAACCCATAAGCTTGAGATTTAATGTAGGCCTTTGATATCCCTTGAACAGAGCATACATTTATTTGTATGTCTGTGGCACATTTAGTCATTATCTAAACAATATTTTCAGAATCAGGTGAGGTGGCATATGCTTGTAATCCCAGCTACTCTGAAGGCTGAGGCAGGAGGATGCAGGTTTGTGGCCATCCTAGGCAACTTATTGAGACCTTGTCTTTAAATAAAGAGCTCTGGGTGTAGCTCAGTAGTAGAGTGCACACAGGTTTAACCCCCAATGCCACCAGAAAAAAAGTGGAATATTGACCTGGGCATGGTGACACACACCTGTAATCCTAGCATTCAGGAAGCTGAGGCAGGAGAATCACCACAAAGACCAGCCAGGGCTACATAGTGAGTCTAAATCAGCCTGAATTACATAGCAAGATCCTGTCTCAAAAAAAAAAAACAAAAAACAAACAAAACAAAACAAAACAAAAAAAAAGTGGAATATCTATTGTGTGTGTTGTTTTTAAGGGCTGAAGAAATCAGTGAATAAGAAAGACAACAATCCCTGCCCTCATGGAACTTACATAGTAGTTGTATGTGAGAAAACCCTAGTAGCTTTTGAAAAGTAAAAATCATGACCCATTAAAGATTAAAAATAAAGAATTTCTAGATAGATACATAGAGATGACTCTCAATGCACGTATGTGTGTATTCTTTCATATATGCTCTGCTTAGAAATTAGCGGAGAGTAAATTACTCTTCATGTTAACAGTTATGGCAGATTCTTTCTTGCATTCCTTCATAATAACTTTTTTTCTCTTTTTCAGTTTCTTCCCATACCTCGATTATATCCCAGGGAAGTCTTAGGTTGGTCAGCAGGTGTGTGAATCTCCTGTTTGTATTACCAGCATTTTTTTTTTTTTTTTTTTTTTTTTTTT